>NC_085866.1:5732088-5769588 GCF_034702125.1 Engraulis encrasicolus
TTTTATTCCTGTAGTGGTATATGCACTTTTACAAAGGCAATGACATGTGTTGCATCACATGCATTGGTTTAAAAGAGAACTGATTCACCAAAATCAGTAAAATTCAGAATAAAGAATTAAAATTAAGCATTGGGGGAAGGGTCTAATGACAGTTGTGTAAAAAAGTTGCTTAGTGTATAATGTGAGGAGGGCTGGGACTCGATCCAAATTTCCTGGATCGATTCGATTCCGATCCAGAAAGCTATGATCCGGTTCGATCCACGATCCGATTCGATTCGATTTGATATCGATCTTTTGTATTGCTGGGCTTATTTATGCCTAGAATTCTAAGACCAGTTATAAAAACTTAAATATCTCAGCCTTTGGTGCCCACACAAACATGAAATACCTTGGTATGTGAGAAATAAGTGGGAAAATGTGGAAGAGAGCTACAGGATGTGGTTGAGAAAATAGCGCCTATAATGATCTTCAAAAGATCGATCCACAAAGTTGTGAATCGATATTGCCCTTTTCGAATGTGAATCGATATTGGATCGCGATTCGATCTTTTGAACCCAGCCTTAAATGTGAGTTACATAAAACAGAGTTACGGGTAAAAGCAATGTTTATAGCGACTTTGTCCACGTCTTATATTCCTAGTTTAAGTCAGAATCTACCCTGCGACTGGAAGCTTTTATAACAACACAGAAATTGTAAACTTATGTTATGCTTGATTTATCTTGATCTTTGGTCATTTTTAATCACAGACTTCACACAGACTTCCATTAGCCCTAAAGCAGATCCCAACTAATTTATTCTATTTCTCTCTCTCTCTCTCTCTCTCTCTCTCTCTCTCTCTCTCTCTCTCTCTCTCTCTCTCTCTCTCTCTCTCTCTCTCTCTCTCTCTCTCTCTCCAGATTGGCTGCAGGCTGTCCAAGTGCTAATGGTGTTGTCTGTGGTCTTCTCGTCCGTGTCCTTCCTCATCTTCTTGGGGCAGCTCTTCACCATGTCTAAAGGGGGGCTATTCTACATCACAGGCCTCTGCCAAGTCTTCTCTGGTAAGCAGGCCTGGACTGGTCATCTGACATACAGGGAATTTTCCCAGTGGGCCGACTGTCTTCAGGGCCAATGCTTTGGCCGACCCATTGGTGCATTCTGAATATACAGTGGACTTAACCCATCATAGTTAGTATGGGAGTGTGGGTGAGGGGTAGCCTGATTATCATAGACGTTCAAATCTCTTCGAGACTTGGTCTGACCAAGAGCATAACTATTAACGTTTCCCAAACGGCATGGTTGACCTGCCTCCCTTGGTTTGCTTATGGTTGTTTGCTTATCGACAAAAGTGGGAGGAGTTCCCGTATTTGCGGGAACTCAGAAAGTAGGCCTACTTGCTCTTGACCTAACTAGTTGCAACGCTGAAAGTGTTGCTTCACCAGGAGGGCACAGCCTGGCTAGGTGAGGGGCTGGGTGAGGGGCTGGTTTATGCCAAAAAATGCCAGGGCCGGTTTGTGGACCTAGCTCAGCCCTGCTGGTGAGCTATGACTTCCTCCCCCCCTGAGGGCCTGGCTGACTGACTCACTCTCTACATCACCACATCACCACAGTGACTCACCCACTCACTCACCCAGGCTGCCAATCAATGTGGTTCCTTCCGTCTTTTCCTCCGGCTTCTTACCTCGCCTATATGTGGAGAAAACTAGGGCCACTGCTAAGGTTTGGAGGCCGTGAGCATAACTGGTCAGGAGGCCCCCCTCATCAAGTCAAGTCAAGATACTTAACCCCAAATTACTCCTGGTGGCATGGTGGTACCCTGCATGGCAGCCACGGCCACTGGTGTGTGAATGTGAGTGTGAATAGGTCTATCAAGTACACCAGCAGCAGTGTGTGTGTGTGTGTGTGTGTGTGTGTGTGTGTGTGTGTGTGTGTGTGTGTGTGTGTGTGTGTGTGTGTGTGTGTGTGTCTGTGTGTGTTTCTGTGTGTGTGTGTTTAGTGCAGGTAGAAGGTGCGGTGTGCGTCTGTGTGTGTGTCTGAGTGTGTGTGTGTGTATGTGTGTGTGTGTGTGTGTGTGTGTGTGTGTGTGTGTGTGTGTGTGTGTGTGTGTGTGTGTGAGTGTGTGTGTGTGTGTGTGTGTGTGTGTGTGTGTGTGTGTGTGTGTATGTGTGTGACTGTGTGTGTGTGTATGTGTGTGTGTGTGACTATGTGTGTGTGTGTGTGTGTGTGTGTGTGTGTGTGAGTTGTGTGTCAGTGTGTGTATGTTTGGGTTTAGTGCAGAAAGTGCAGTGTGCTTGTGTGTGTGTGTGTGTGTGTGTGTGTGTGTGTGTGTGTGTGTGTGTGTGTGTGTGTGTGTGTGTGTGTGTGTGTGTGTGTGTGTGTGTGTGTGTGTGTGTGTATGTTTGGGTTTAGTGCAGAAAGTGCAGTGTGCTTGTGTGTGTGTGTGTGTGTGTGTGTGTGTGTGTGTGTGTGTGTGTGTGTGTGTGTGTGTGTGTGTGTGTGTGTGTGTGTGTGTGTGTGTGTGTCTGTGTCTGTGTGTGTGTGTGTGTGTGTGTGTGTGTGTGTGTGTGTGTGTGTGTGTGCATGTTTTGAGTTAGTGCAGGTTGAAAGTTCAGTCACAAATATAGTAGTGCAGGTGGAATGTTCAGTCGCAGATATGGTGGTGGGGATGAGGGGGGGCGGGTTGTCAGGGAGAGTGGGTTGAGTGTTCAGTATCTTGATTGCTTGGTGCATTGTGCTGCTCGCCAGCCTGGTGGTACGGGAACGGAGGCGCCTGTACCTCTTTCCAGAGGGCAGGAGGCTGAACAGTTTGTGTGCAGGGTGGCTTGTGTCTTTGATGATCATCAGTGCTTTCCGGGTGAGGCGTGTGGTGTAAATGTCCTGCAGGGAGTCATAATTAAATAATAATAACAATGCGGCAATAAAAACAATTTGGGGGGCAAAGTGGTTGAGGCCCTAAGCACTCTGGCTATACCTAGCGGCAGCCCTGGAGAAATGGTTTCCCCGCTGTCAAACTGCCCATGGCGGCGCATGATGGCGCATGATGGCTTATTTTGGGGGGCGGGTGGCTCCGGTGGTAAAGGAGCCTGTTCGGTAACCAGAAGGCTTTAGGCTCGAGCCCCAGCTCTGCCTGACCCCATGGATGTGTCCCTGAGCAAGATGCAGCGTAACCCCAAATTGCTCCTGGTAGCAGGGTGGTACCCTGCATGGCAGCCACGGCCACTGGTGTGTGTGAATGTGAGTGTGATTGGGTGAATGTGAGCCATACAATGTAAAACCGCTTTGAGGGCTCAAAGGAAAGGGAAAGGTGCTTTATAAATGCAATCAATTTACCATTTACAATTTTCTGAATTAAATATAATTACAATTGAGACAACAACTTCTTATTCATGCTTTTGGGCAAAGATGTTTAATAAAAGGCACCCTGACAAAGACCATGTAGGTGGAAATGCATCTGTAAGTCCTTTGCTGCCTTGAAGAAAAGTAAAAAATACTGAAACTGGAGTGTTTCCTCCTTTTTCTTTTTTAATGTTTAAAGGGACACTGTGTGAGATTTTTAGTTGTTTATTTCCAGAATTCATGCTGCCTATTCACTAATGTTACATTTTTCATGAATACTTTCCACCACCATCAAATTCTGAGTATTCTTTATGACTGGAAAAATTGCACTTTTCATACATGAAAAGGGGGATCTTCTCCATGGTCCGCCATTTTGAATTTCCAAAAATAGCCATCTTTAGCTGCAAAAACGACTGTACTTGGACCATACTAGAAAATATTTGTTTATTACTCAGTAAACTTTCATGTAAAGATCAAATTTGCCAATAGGCAGCCCAGTTTCAATGAGCAGCATAGTTGCAGTACCTTTGTTGACCATTTCCTGCACAGTGTCCCTTTCATAAAAGAAATGATGATCAATGACATGAGAGCAGAGTAAAAGGGCAGGGGGATGTATATTGATCTGCTGCCATGGTGTCGTCACGGTGCATTTCCTGGAGCTGTGCAGCTGGCTATTAGACGACACGCAGGATCCAGTCAGGCAGGATGTAGCATGATAGGGGTGTGTGTGTGTGTGTGTGTGTGTGTGAGAGAGAGAGAGAGAGAGAGAGAGAGAGAGAGAGAGAGAGAGAGAGAGAGAGAGAGAGAGAGAGTGTGTGCGTGTGCGTGTGTGCATGCGTGTGTGTGTGTGTGTGTGTGTGTGTGTGTATGTGTGTGTGTGTGTGTGTGTGTGTGTGTGTGTGTGAGAGAGAGAGAGAGAGAGAGAGAGAGAGAGAGAGAGAGAGAGAGAGAGAGAGAGAGAGAGAGAGAGAGTGTGTGTGTGTGTGCGTGTGTGCATGCGTGTGTGTGTGTGTATCCCTGCTCTTGTGACTCTCTTCTTACGTGCCCTCAGGTCTCACAGCGGTGTGTGTGTGTGTGTGTGTGTGTGTGTGTGTGTGTGTGTGTGTGTGTGTGTGCGTGTGCGTGTGCGTGTGCGTGCGTATTCGTGCCCTCAGGTCTGACAGCGGGCTCGGCGGCCCTCATCTATACTCTGCACAACAAAGAGATCCTTCAGGACGCGCGGGAGTTGAGCGCGGGACACTTCGGCTACTGCTTCATCCTGGCATGGGTGTGTGTGCCCCTGCTGCTGTGTAGCGGCATTGTGTACATACACTTACGCAAGAAAGAGTAGACACACACACACACACATAAAAGGTCAACACACACACCCAAACACACACACACACACACACACACACACACACACACACACACACACACACACACACACACACACACAAAGGTCAACACGCACGCGCACACACACACACATACACACACACACACACACAAGGCGGTTCAATGAAAAGTTACTGACATTATGAACTTTGAAAGTATTTTTTTATTCCGTATCTTAATGCTGGTCTTTTGTGGTATTTTTTGGAATGGTATTTTTTTGTCTCTGGACTCAGCAAAGAAGACTATGCTAGTACAAAGTAATTTTTTTTAGAAATTAAGAAATACTCCATGACTGTATGCTTTTTTATTCTTCTACATACCAAAGGACAAGTGTTAATCATTTACATCCCGGATGGGGGTCAGCTCTATGTTCCCACAGCCCACTGGTCCCACGGCCCAAAGGGTCCCACAGCCCATATGGTCCCAGCTTATTCCTGCTGCTCCATGTTCCCATGTTTAAGAAATTATTCAAATATAGGCCCTATGGTCTACAACTCCATGTTCCCACATTTCCAAGTAAACTAAGAGAACCAATAGGCCTAAAAAATAATGTTAAAAATCCTAGTGATGTGGGACCAATGGGCTATGGGACCAATGGGCTGTGGGAACATAGACACGCTCCCCAGGGATGGGCATGGGCAACTGGAGGCCTGGGGGCCACCTTCTCACTCTCATAGCGCGTTCAGGCCGACTGAGAACCGTGCTGGAGCCCGTTCCCGCACCTAATCGTGCACCGGCTGTCGTGTTCACGCCACAGATATTGACGTTCGCGAACCGGAAAGTTGGTTCGCAATGCGAACCGCAAAATACTAGGTTTTTCTCTGCGAACCGTGACGACAGCGTGGCCGTCAGCAGGTTCATCCGGGTAACAAAGTCACGTGCGGAAGAAGTTCAGAGCCCGGTATGAACACCGGCGGTTAGCAAACAAGCACTTTGGTGCGGAACGTAACTGGTGCGGGCACCGACACCGGCTCCGTTCTGGTCGGCCTGAAAGCCCTATCAGTGTGGGCCATAGACTAACATAAAAAATATTTTTTTTGTATCCTTACGAAATCAATTGTTTTTATCCTTACGGAATCACTTTTGTAGATTCTCGCAAGGGCGTGGTCATGTGGTCCTGCCCTCCAATGGTGCTGATAAACATCCTTTAGATGAAAATGGTTCCCTACCAGTGATTTAAATGTCCATGACGGAATACAAATTAAGTCTGCTGCTTCCTTGACCGTTGTAGAAAACCTTTTGATTGTTTCAGAAATGTTGTATTTTGCCTAAATAAAACAACCAATCGAAAATGTCATTCAGGCTACTTTTTATGTAAAAGATTTATAGGTAACATTTTTCCAAATGTTCAAATGACTTCTGAAACTCTTCGGTCCCAAGCCGGGGCCTGTGGTCAAATTCAATGTACGAGAAAGTTGTGCACTTTGTAAGGTAACTTTTTATTTTTTAGTTCACCCATATTGGTCATTGACGTCACGTGCACACTCAATGGTTCTGTAGAGGGGTGGACACACACAGAGATACTGCAGGGGGGGTCACAGACAGAATAGACTTCTACACACAAAAAACAGCAAGGGAAAAAACAGGTTGATAGTTAACTCAAGACATTAGTCACAGTACTCATGTACATCAGTTGGGACAAATTGCATCACATTCAAAAGGATTTTTTATGGCCCTACTGTTGCTCTAGCCTATGGCCTATTTCTCTAGAGCCCCATGTGGCTCTTTTGGGAACAGTATATGGCTCTTACTCACTTTGGGTTTCCAACCGTCCCTTGAAATACGGAATAGTCCTTTATTTATAAATAAAAGTACGGGTTCCATATTGAGTTGAAACAGAACACGGGAGGTTAAAATGTGTTAAAATGCAGGAAATTACATCTAAGACATCGGGGAGAGGACTCCCAGACCCTCGCCATGATGAAGTTGACAGTTGACAACCCTATACTTAGACTAGGCCTACCCGCTATTAATAAAAGTAATAACTTGACTGTACACTCTAACATTGTTGGGCTTAATTGAAATATATGCTTTTCATTGTATTCAGTGTTTTTAAAATGGTATGGCTCTCATGATTTTTTTTTTAATTGATTTTTTTTGTGATTCACTGTTTTTTATTTATGAACAAATTCCCAAACTGGGAAACAAAGGCATTACAAAGTCAGTGATCAATACCCACCCACCCCATTTTTTTTTTTTTTTTAAATTGGCGTTTATGGCTCTCTCCACCAAAAAGGTTCCTGACCCCTGCTCTAGCGGTAGGGCACTGAGCTGCTATGCCGGCGCCCTGGGATCGAGCCTTTGTCAACTCCTCCCTGTCTCCCCATTTGCTTCCTGTCTAACTGTCATGTCCTCAATGAAGTCAAAAAGACCCCCCCCCCTCCCAAAAAAAATGTTAAAAGTATTTGCATGTATATTTTTATGTATAATTTGTATATGGCTCTCTTACTGTAATTGCCACTACAGTAGTACACTGAATATCAAACTATCCTAAGTGACCGGAGCACACAGGATATGTTTTCAGTCATTTTATTGTGAGGCAAGCATGAATAACATTCGACACAGTGCGTTTTCTTCAGAGTCAAAGTGGAGGTGGAGGGACATGGCCTAACTGTCTACAGTCCGACATTGTCTCTACAGTCCTGCACTGTGAGCACCAAGAAGGCTAGAGCGCAAGTGACCTCTTTTCCCATATCCTAAACCAGTGGTTCCCAACCTTTTTCTTCAGAGACCCATGATTTTACGAGAGGGAGACACATGATACCCTCTGTTTCCTGTGAAAACTCATTTTTGTCATTTCATTCCTCAATTCTTCTTCGGTGAAATACAGAATAAATGTTTAATAGCACTAACATTTTGTTGCTTCTATGCATATATTAGCTAAATGCATTGTCATTTATTCAGCATGGGCTATATATGATATTTAAAATGAAACCCCTTAAAATCAAGAGGGCTTCGCGACCCCCTGTGGATCTTTGCACACCCACTGGTTGGGTCCCGACCCATAGGTTGGGAACCACTGTCCTAAACGACCCTTGCCATTATGTGCATTAACCTCATAACGTCATGAAGCTATGATGACTAGAGAGACGCCGACTGCCTGGAATTAACCTAGAGTGGCATGCACAGAGGAGTGGAGCACTGCATGCACTTCTATCCTTGTCTTAGCCCTCAAGCTTGTGAGGCGGGGACTAGCTTACATAAAGAGAGATCTGTGCTGTATGATCTTGTGATGTGTTGGGTTACATAAAAGCGAGCATTTGTGATTTTCTCTCCAAGAGGAGGGCAGAATGACAATGAAAGACTGACCATGAACACTGACTCTGACCCAGTGAAGGTGGGTACTGCGCTGTTATACTTCAATTGCATGTGTAACTTGCATGGTGTAATGTTTAGAAGTCAACATGGCATTCAGAGTAGGTTTTTAAATACAGTAGTAGGCCTATGTCCCATATTTGTAGCGCAGGGAGAAAGCTATAGGGGTGAGCAGGCAGGGCATATGCCCTGGGGCTCAGGGAAAACCCCTATTGGTGGTCCCTTTTCTGACCTTGCCAGACTCTATGGGGGGCCATATAAGTGTCTTCCCCTGGGACCCAGTGTGCAATTTCTCAGCCAATAATCCCTTGTTAAGGTCATCTTACTTTTAGGTTGCTGGATGTGCATTAGTGGTGTGGATCGGCACTGCCCTCACGATCCGATTCGATCACGATTCGGGAGGTAGCGATTCGATTCGATTCGATTCGATTCGATTCGATTCTATGCAATCCGATCCGATCCGATTCAATTCTACAATGCATTGCAATGCATTACATTTCTATTGAAGCAAAGCAAATGTTTAATCAGTCATGATGAGGCAATACAAGTAGTCAGATACTGAGCAACAATTTATTGGCTGTTTTCTGTATCAGTCTGTATCAGTCTTGCAATGTTTTGAAGTGCTTTTATTTAATTTAACATTCATTTGCTCCCGAAATATCCATGGAAGTAATTGAAACTTAAAAAAATTGCCGGATCGATTCGGATCGCCGAATCGATCATTGTTGACACCACTAATGTGCATGTGCATGTGCTGGATATGTGCTGAAGTGATGCTCTCTTCAACGTCTGCCTGTTTAACACAGATGGACAACTGAAAAACAAGAGGGAGGAAGAAGACAAGAAAAGAAGGGAAGAGAGACAGATGGAGGAGACTAAACAGAGAGAGACTTGCAGAATGACAGCAGGTGAGACTTGTACTGCAGGCGAGGCATATCACATTTCCTTACGACAAGATTTCTCTGCCATTTGTTCTCTCTAGTTCTGTTTCTCCTTTGCTCTCTCTCTCTCACACACACACTCACTCTCTCTCTCTCTCTCTCTCTCTCTCTCTCTCTCTCTCTCTCTCTCTCTCTCTCTCTCATGAAATACAATCATGTTGTTTTTCTAGTGGCCTTGAATATAAAGTATGAAAATGGAAAATATTTCACAAAGCATCCAACATGTCTCTCTATAACATCAACAGAAATGGAAATCCCACATTGAAGTGATTAGAAAGATGTGTATTACGTTATCACATGAGTGTTTGTCTCAAAGAATCACCTCATCATTGTGTTTAGGTGCTACACACATATCAGACATGAGGCTTGTTCTTCTGGGATGCAGAGGTGCGGGGAAGAGCGCATCAGCAAACACCATCCTGGGCAGACAGGTGTTTGATACTACAGGTGGGTATGTGAATCACGACGATACACATGGCACGATTCTATTCCATCACAATGCATTGCAATAATTACTTAGAGTAGAGTAGAGTATCATGTTGTCATTTACTAATCCCGAGGGAAATTAAGATGTCAAGTAGCATACATACATACATAAATACAGAAGAAGACACAAGGACATTACACACAACATTGCACATATAGTATATTCATACTTCATTCTATATACTATATATACATACATACTTCAGTAAATGTGTACAAATGCATTATCATGACGTTTTTGTTTGCACCCCCCTATTCAATACTTTAGGAAGAACAGCCGTGGCTGCTTGCGTGAAGAGAGAAGGAGAAACAGCAGGCAGACACATCACTGTGGTGGAGACACCAGGATTTTGGAGTTACGACACTGTGGAGGAAACCTCAGAATGTGACAAGCAAGAGATTGTCCTCAGCGTGTCCCTGTGTCCTCCAGGACCCCACACTCTACTCCTGGTCATCAGGGTGGAAGAGACATTTGGAGAGACAGAACGTAGATCAGTGCAGGAACACCTGGAGCTTCTGGGTGAGAAGGTCTGGAGTCACACGATAGTGCTGTTTACTTGTGAGGATCAACTGGAAGGCAAAAGCATTGGGCAGCACATCGAAAGTGTTGGAGAGTCTCTGCAGTGGATTGTAGAGAAATGTGGGAACAGGTACCATGTTGTGGACAACGAGAGGAGCGATGATGGCCAGGTGACAGTGCTGCTGGAGAAGATCGAAGAGATGGTGGCAGCAAACGGTGGCAATCTTGTTGAATTTGACCAAATTCAGTTCAAGAAACAGTTGAAGAAGAAGGAGGACACAGACAGAAGAGTAGAGGAGAGGAAGATGAAGGTGCAGGAGCAGAGAGAGAGCATCAGGTCATCACCAGGTGAGACATTACTGATTTTTAATAATAATATGCATTTGTTTTTGGCTTTTTAGCTCTTTATTGAGATGGGGCAGTTGAGGATGGAGACAGGACACAGATACATATTTCCTATTCCTTTCCTATGAGGAAAGTCCTTAGTGTCACAGGATCAAAGAATGATGCTTTAACCCATTATGTCCTAAGCCCTTTTTTGGGAAAGGGTGCCCTCTTCCTATTAAATCCTAAATATCTCAGCCTCCAAAGCACATATAGACATAAAATAGGTTACATTTAAACTCTAGAACCTTCATTTTGCACTAGTATAGTGTTCATTCAGCTCTAACATAGCCACATTTTTAATAAAACATCTCAAATCTCAAGAACTTGAATGCAGCGTGTATATATGTCGCTCCAGGACACAATGGGTTAAAGGTGCACTGTGTAAGACTGTGGCTAGAGTAGGTATTGCAACTATGCTGCTCATTGAAATTGTGTAGCATGGATTCTGGAAATTAACGGCTAAAAATATTACATGGTGCACCTTTAATTGTACTGAACCCCTACCCCAAGGCAGGATGGTATCAGATACATGAGATGAGATATGCCCCTATTAATCTTCCAGGTGACAAGTGATTTGAGAGGAGAGTTTTAAGGAGCTGTAGTGAAGGGGAGTAGAGTTGCTCCGCCAGGACTGGAACCCAGACCTTCTGGGGTAGTAAACTGGGGCTCTGACCGCTACACCAAAGAGCCAGGCTTGTTGGCATGACATTCAGAACACACCCACAACCAGGGCTTTGAACCGGTTCAAGGAACGAAAACGAAAACCGGGAACTTTTTGTATTTTACAGGGAACAGAAACGAAACCGGAAACTTTATTATTTTTTATGTTCTGGAACAGGAACACGTATTTAAAAGTAATGGTAACCGGTTAATACCGGTTAATACCGTTCCTCAAACTAAAAAAAAAGTAATTATTTTCCTGCGCACGTTACCATGACGGCTGAGGTTCACGTCTTGTGTGACATCAGACATTCTCTGACTGAATGGACAGACGGCGGTGGATTACAAAGTCTCCACTCCACATCTTAAACAAGAGAAACCACTGTCATACTAAATGGCAGAGTTTCCATTGCAGCATTGTAAGACATTGCAGAGAAGCGTGTGTAAAGCGCACAGAGAATGTTCTACGTTATTGGGCATCCATGGCCGCTTCAAATATGCACAAACTCACAATGTCCATCATAGCGCTCCCCGTGACCGAAGTCAGCGTGGAGCGCGCATTTTCATTATTGAGGTTTATTCTCCACTTCTCCGCTTAGGTCGTCCCTCAATGACAAAATTCTGGAGGATAGGCCTATTCTTTTCATCCGCTTGAATAAACAGTTTGGAATGTAGGCTGACTCATTTCCACTTCCGTATTTCTTGGTTAACTAACGTCAGTTAGACCTATGGGGAATAATCAGCTGACAGGAACGAAATTAACCGTTCCGGGAACAATATTTTTTTGTTCTAACCGGTTCAGGAACGTCAATTTATTGGTGGAACTCATAACCGGAAACGTTATAATTCCGTTTCTGTTCGGAAGGGAACGTTTGAAAAAGGATAACGCTTCAAAGCCCTGCCCACAACCCTAGTGATGGTCACTCCATCACACTGCCTTTCCCATCGGGAAGCGCACCCGTGCGCTTCACACACTCACGTACCTCACACACCTGCCCTTCATGCTTCTCCCATCCAACGTGCCCCATCATCTATGCTTCACCCATCACTGGGGTCCCTCGCACCAGGGTCACCAATTCTGGGGGTCCCTCACATGGAATTATGGCCCACACACAATGGGTACGCTTCCGATGGCCTCAGGGTAGCCATTCCACCTCTGACACCATTTGTAGTGAAGGGGAGTAGAGTTGTCCTACCGGGACTGGAACCCAGACCTTCTGGGGTAGTAAACTGGGGCTCTGACCTCTACACCAAAGAGCTAGACCCGTTGGCACGACAGTCAGAACACACCCACAAGCCACAACCCTAATGATGGTCACTCCATCACAGGAGCCATCTACTGTATATGCTCACCTGAAACAACCAGCTTTTTTTAAATATAGCATGGAGGCTGTGACATCAACTTTGTAACCATAGTCACAGACAGAGTAGCTAGTATCTAGGTGATTCTGAAATTACAGATGCGAAAATTAATGACTTCTTAAACCAAAGACTAAACCAATTCTTTCATCCAGGCGGTGTCGAACACATCTCAGCCATGAGGATTGTACTGCTGGGACACAAATACGCTGGAAAGAGTTCATCAGGAAACACCATCCTGGGCAGACAGGAGTTTGACATTCCGGCTAGAAAAGCGGAGTGCGTGAAGAGAGAAGGAGAAACAGCAGGCAAACGCCTCACTGTAGTGGAGGCACCAGGATGGTGGCAGGATGCCTGTTTGGACGACACCCCTATCCGCCACAAATGGCAGATTATCCGCAGTGTGTCTCTGTGCCCTCCAGGACCCCATGCTCTACTCCTGGTCATTGATCTGGATGACTCTTTCAACCAGGCCAGCAGAAGAACTGCACAGGAACACATGGAGCTTTTAGGAGAGACAGTCTGGAGCCACACTCTAGTGCTGTTCACCAAAGGAGACCGGCTGGGAGTGCCTAGCATTGAGCAGTACATTGAGAGCGGAGGAGAGTCTGTGCGGTGGCTTGTAGAGAAATGTGGCAACAGGTACCATGTTGTGGACAATGAGAAGAGTGGTGGTGGCCAGGTGACAGAGCTGCTGGAGAAGATCGAAGAGATGGTGGCAGGAAACGGAGGCTCCTTTTATGAAACCTTAAAGAAACAACCGGTGCGAAAATCAACCTCCACAAAGCTAGTGTTATCAACAACATTTTGATTTAATTTGTTGAATAAAAAAATCGAAAATGTTGTATGGATACATTTTGGTATATATTTTTTAAAGACACATTAATGACTGACTATTTTACTTCTGTCTGTGAAATAACCAATGGTTTTAATATTAACATCTACATAGTCCATGTTTTTGATCTGACATTTTTTTTTTGATAATATTTCCATGTATACCTTTTTTCTCCCATCTCTTCCACAGTTTGTGATTCATTAATTGTTTCTCAGGAAACAAAATAGAACATCCATCTTCAACTGCCAAACTCAGTCCCTGGAAAAGTGTGGGTTTTTTACTTGTACATGTCTGGTATCACTATGAAGTCCATCCCTACATATTGCAAAGGATGGTTCTTGGAAAGCACAATGCCGTTATTGCTTATGAGTACTTCTGTGGGGGTCCGTTTGCACTAGCCCGCTGATTCTCAAACTGTGGGTCGAGGCCCACGGGTGGCCAGCGAAGGTATTCCAAGTGGGCCCTGAAATTATTTTCGATATATCTGAAATTAAACAGGTATTTGTTGCTGCAGACTATTCATCATTTCATTTGTATTGTTTATTTGGTGGGCCCCAAACATTTGGGAACATTTCAAGTGGGCCACCAGTTGGAAAATGTTGGGAACCCCTGCACTAGAAGCTGACAGGGCGGACAAAGGGTTCAGTTGTCCCGGCCAGGCCCAGGGAGACGAGGGGCCAGACAATGGGTCCTCATTACATTGTATGTATTGTGTGGGGGTCCCTTTCGGATGACATTGTCCTGGGCCCAGCCAAAGCTGTTAGCGGCCCATCATCAAGGTACTCTACTTATTACAGGGTTCCCACTCCATATCAGATGTAAAATTCCATGACTTTTCCAATAAAATAGAATTTTCACGACCTCTCGTAAAACTAAATGTCCAAAATATTGGTAAGAAGAGGACATTTAGCTCTGTGGTAATCAATTTGTAACAGCCAGTCTTTCTAATTTGCCATTCAGTGGCAGACAGTCAACTCGCTTCTACATTTTGCCAGGCATGATTGCCTGAATTGAGAAGTTTCTTGACATCCTCATATTCTTTCATGTTACAGGAAGTATTTTAGACAAAACAAAAGCACTACTCTGTTAAAATTCCTTGATATTCCCTGACTGCACATGCACCATGCTCAAATCCCATGACTTTCCCATAACTGGGAAAAAAACTATTGAATTTCCATGATATTCCTGGAATTCCATGACCAGTTTTATTACTCTTTCGTGGCATACCTAGTATATCAACTCCTTATCCAATTGAGGACATTTAGAAATTCCCCTTGTGGTCCTCTCTACAACTGAATAAAGAAGACAGGATGTTTGAGACAAGAACCATCAAGACTGTTCAATGGGACATGTTTTAATACCATGGACTCTTGTTTTACATTCCTCATCATGCTGGTCTCTATGATGTTTCTGTCTCTGTGGCGTTTTTGTCTTTGGACTGGTCACTGGTGACATTTCTAAGAAATATTCATTGACTGTGTGCTTGTGTATTCCATGAGCCAACATGCATCTGTGCATCAGTACATTTTTCATGATGGATACATCAATTAAAGGCTGGCTGTTGCAGTTTCCTAGATTGCTGTAAATTACTTTTGTCGAGATTACATCAGAAAAGTGGTTTGCAAGTAGAACTGATTAAAAGAATTGAGAATTTCCAAATGTTCAAAGAAGTTTCAAAGAACTTTAGTCCTAAACAAGGACCTGGGTTCAAATCACTTCAAAAATACCACAAACTTTAAATGGTTTGGTTTCTCTGTATTTTGTTTGAATAAAAAATATAGCAGCAGACATATAGTGTGTGCTCAACACTTGTTTCAGTGCCTCCTCTAAGTATCCATATACACATGTCAAACACAAACTTAAGCCTCATCACAAGCTGGTATACAGACTTTTAACCATTACAATAAACAAAATAATCCTAAGAAATATTAATGTCGTTTCTCCTGTGCCACATGAATACTTATAGCAGCACTAAAGATGTCAATATGGCCCAAATAAATGCCATTGCAAACAGCAGTTCGCAAACAACATTCTGTGTATTTAAAAGTGAGGCTGCAACGTCTTAAAACATTACCAAATCACAATGTCAACCGCATATTTCCAACAAACATTTTCTTAGTACACCCTGTACAGTTAAGTGGCCATAGAAACAGAAGAGAAACAAAGCGTCCTCTAACACCAGACAAAGAATTTTAATCACAAGTTTCCAAAGATCCATACACGCACTCAGTGCATCCAGGTCTACTGCGAGTCGCTGCATAGAATAATAATATAGTACGGCCGCCACCTCGGTCTGATGTGACAGTTAACGTCTATGGTTTTGACAACTCATGTGGCCATCATAATAAGGTCATTATTATTATAATTTCAGATTGTAACAGAATGGCTGTTAGGCAACAGAATTTATATGGTATATGACATCATATAAAAAGCCAACCTTAGTTCGGGTAGCTTTATATAGCAAATATAACCCTCACTTCTGTAAAGTAAGTAAGAAAAAAAGAAAGAAAAAAAATCATAAAAAAATATTTAACCCCTTTTTTTCCCTTGCAGAGTTCATAACGACTTTTTGAATGACAAGCGATTAAAAAGAGGTTAGTGTTCTTTAACTGGGATTTTCAAAGTAAGGCTACTGGCAAAAGAGGGGATGAGATGCAATGGAAGGATGGATAGAGAGAATGGGGGAGGGGGGGAGTGATGGGATTCAGTGCGGAGGGAAGGACAGAGAGAAGTGAAAGGAGGGAGGAAGCAGTGGGAGGGAGAGAGAGAGAGGCGATATCTGATGACTAACAATCATTGAGGTAAAATACATGTTGAACCCTTTAAGAAAAAGCTCTTTATTAACCAAATTATTTTGTGTTCCATCGAGTACACCCAAGCCCACCCCAACCAAACCAAACCATTTGTTTCATATTTTTCAATCTGCAATCACACACTCTTCATTCAGGGCACCAGAGCAGCCTCCAATAGCCCCCAGCCAGCATTACGACCATCTTCAAACATCATCATCTTCAGTGCTCTCCACAGTACTGAAGAGGAAAACACGCCACTACAGAGGAAAAAAAATAAGCAATTAAGAAGTCCACAAGTCCAAGTGATCCCCCAGGTGATAATTGGGGGCTCGAGAGTGCTGTTATAGGGCCAGGCCACAAGGGGGCGGCGGCACCACACAGCGCTGTCACTTTAGCCGCTGGACGATGACGGCGTTGAGCAGGTTAGCGTCCTTCAGCGTCTGGCTTTCGTCCGTCAGCTCCTTGTTGGGGAAGGTGGTCATGAGGACGAACTCCGTAGCTGCCATGGCGGGCCGCGCGCCGGCTATAAACTGGCGGATGTCCGACACCCTGCAAGAAGAGGAAACACACACAGGACGGATTAACACACAGGCTAGATATGGCTGCAGCCTAGGGCCCGCATCTGCCAGGGGTGCCCCACAGGCTACTACACATGGTTGCAGCCTAGGGCCCCCCCATCTGCCAGGGGTGCCCCACAGGCTAGATATGGCTGCAGCCTATGGCCCCCACCTGACAGGGGAGCCCCACAGGCTACTACATATGGCTACAGCCTAGGGGCCCCCACCTGCCAGGGCCCCCCCACTGGCTAGATATGGCTGCAGCCTAGGGGCCCCACCTGCCAGGAGCCCCCACCACCACAGGCTAGATATGGCTGCAGCCTAGGGCCCCCACCTGACAGGGGAGCCCGACAGGCTTAATATGGCTGCAGCCTATGGAACATTTACATCAATCCATTTATTTTTTTAAAATTCCTTACACCAACATGCATTCAGTGTGCAGCTATTGCGGTACTATAAAATTCTGTTTTCAGTATTTTCTGCTTTTTTTTTGTTTAAGGAACAACATCCGCCATTTGCCATTTGTAGACATATACAGTGCCCTCCATAATTATTGGCACCCCTGGTTGAGATGTGTTTTTTAGCTTCCAAATATTTTATTTTTTTTCAAAATAATATGGGACCTTAATGGAAAAAAAGAGAAAAATCCAACCTTCAATATAAGTGCATTTATTCAGTGGGGAAAAAATCCCACATAAAGAAATAATTATTTGACATCAAATAATGTGTGTCACAATTATTAGCACCCCTGGTGTTAATATTTTGTACAACCCCCTTTTGCCAACAAAACAGCACCTAATCTTCTCCTATAATGTTTCACAAGATGGGAAAAGACAGAAAGAGGGATCTTCAGCCATTCCTCTTTGCAGAATCTCTCTAAATCATCCAGAGACCTGGGTCCTCTCCTCTGTACTCTCCTCTTCAGCTCACCCCACAGGTTCTCAATGGGGTTGAGGTCAGGGGACTGAGATGGCCATGGGAGGAGCTTGATTTTGTGTCTGGTGAACCATTTCTGTGTAGATTTGGCCATATGTTTAGGGTCATTGTCTTGCTGAAAGACCCAGTGACGACCCAGCTTCAGCTTTCGGGCAGAGGGCAACAGATTTTGATTTAAAATGTCCTGGTATTTCAAAGCATTCATGATGCCATGCACCCTAACAAGCTTCCCAGGGCCTTTGGAAGCGAAACAGCCCCACAGCATCACTGACCCACCCCCATACTTCACAGTGGGTATGAGGTGCTTTTCAGCATGCGCATCTTTCGTGGTACGCCAGACCCACTTAGAGTGTTTGTTGCCAAAAAGCTCAATCTTGGTCTCATCTGACCAAAGCACACGGTCCCAGTTGAAGCCCCAATACCGCTTGGCGAACTCCAGACGCTTGCGTTTATGATTGTGAGTGAGGAAAGGTTTTCTCCGTGCATGCCTCCCAAACAGCTTGTTGGCGTGTAGACAGCGCCTGATGGTTGATTTGGAGACTTTGTGACAACAGGATGCTACCATTTGGTGTAATTCTGTAACAGTGAGCTTTGGAGATCTTTTGATTTCTCTTACCATCCTCCTCACTGTGCGTGGTGGCAAAATAAACTTGGGTCCTCGTCCAGGCTTGTTTACCACTGTTCCAGTTGTTTTGAACTTCTTAATTATTCCTCTCACAGTGGATATGGGCAGCTGCAGTTGAGTGGCAATCTTCTTGTAGCCTCTGCCTGACCTGTGAAGGTCGACGCACATCTGCCTCACTTGTATGCTGTGTTCCTTTGTCTTTCCCATGTTTAAGAGTGGATAAGAGAAATGGCCTCGGTGTCACGTCATATTTATACCCCAGGGAAACAGGAAGTGATGAATTACTAATTAAATGTTCCTACATACTCTGGTAAACTTTGTAAACTACTGTAGAAATGACAGAAATGCTTCAATTATATTTATTTCCTGGGAATTGTTAAGGGTGCCAATAATTGTGGAACAGGTGATTTAATGAAAAAAAAAAAAAATTAGTCAGGGATTTTTTTATTTTCTTACAATTCATTTGAGTTGAAGGCTACATTTTCCTACAATTTTCAGTGTGACAGTATTCTTCTGCAATAAACACTGAATTTATTTTAAGGCTTTTAACACATCTCAACCAGGGGTGCCAATAATTATGGAGGGCACTGTAAATGGTCACAAGCCTTACCTGTGGGTATGGTTAAACTTCCGCACTAGTCTATGTGTAGACCTATAAATGGTCAGGAGCCTTACCTGTGGGTATGGTTAAACTTCTGCACTAGTCTATGTGTATATGGGTCAGGAGCCTTACCTGTGGGTATGGTTAAACTTCTGCACTAGTCTATGGGTAGACCTACATAAATGGTCACAGCCTTACCTGTGGGTATGGTTAAACTTCTGCACTAGTTTGCCGCCGTCTGCGAGCCTGATCTGGATGTTGGTGACGGGTTGGCTCTGGTCGACGGTGATGGAGGCGGTGGCCTGCGCCTCATTAGCTGCCAGCTCCTGCTGGTTCATCCTATGGGGCGACACCACCTCAGGAGTGGCACTACGGACACACAACGGGGAAAATGGAAAGTCAGCTTTAAAAAAAAAAAAAAAGATTTGTTTTTGGTTTTTAAGGCCTTTATTCATTTATTTTGGGGTTTTTTGAATGAAGAATAGTGCCCCAAAAGTTGCTGTGGCTAGGCTGACTGACAGCAGGTGAACTTTATCGTTTTCTCCACGGAGGCAAGGTGTCAGCCAAATGCGATGCCACAAGCACGAGGTTGAGGACGGGAGTCCCCATACTACAAAGAACCCCGGGAGGGCCACAGGCTCCAAAATCATGGCATTACTTCTGCTCATCAAGTCGTTCCTCACGCTGTTTGAAGCCAAGGTTGGGGAAGCGTCTTTGGTTATGACAGCACTCCTGAGCTCCAATACAATACCCCTTCAACTCTACTTCCCCTTGTGGTTGTAACGCAGCACTGCATCCACAAGCTGTGTACGTCGTTGATGCTGAGAATGTTTTCGTCCATGCCAAAAACTCATGCTGACTACCACCACACTTGGCCTCCCAAAATAAACAGCCGCCCTGCCAGCATTCTGTGGGGAGCACCATTATAACTGCTGACTGTACGGTTTGACAAACCTACAGATTATATTTCAGCAGTGAGGCCTGTGAAGGATATTTTCATCATCCTTTTTTCAGACAGTTTTTCTTTCTTTTTTTTAGTCAAAGAGTTAAAAATCAAAAAGCAATGTTGTGAACTGTTGTTGTCTAGTTATAAATAAAGACATGCAAATACAGTCTCTGTACCATTTCCTTCTGACAGCCAGTTTTGACCCACCAACAGCATTTGATAGCCTTGTATTCAGGGCTATAATGTAACCTTTTTCATCACTAGCCAATTTGGCTAGTAGACCTTAAATCTTACTAGCCAAAACAGTCACCATCAGTCAAAGTGGATAGTAAGTTTTCTTTTCTACCAGACAAACAGATTTTTCACCAGCATTTATCTGGTGTTCATTTACAGCCCTACTTGTATTTAAACTGAGTAATGACAAAGCTGAATCTAATCTAAGACAACAAGTGCAACACTGTTGGTTTCACCGCAAGCCTCACGTCAGCGTGTCCCCCATCACTCTCAGCCCGCGGTGCGGTACGGTACGGTGCGGTAGTAGCGGTACCCACCTGCCGAGCTTCATGCCCTCCCCGGTGAAGGCCCTGAAGGCGGTCTTGGGCTTGGAGAAGTCCTCGTCCCGGTGGTCCTCCATGTCCAGGTTGACCTGGCCACCGCGGGCACGCTGCCGCAGCTCCAGAGGAATCTCCCTAAGGGAGAGAGAACATGCATTACAGCCAATTAAACGCAAACAGTAACACTTTATTTTAGGCATACATCTATTAGCACTAATACATACTATGTTAATGCCTGCATAAGTAACTTGTAAGGCATGTACTAAGCAAACGCTGAGGCCTACTAGGTCCTTACTAAGGTTCAGGGCTTGACACTGGCACCTGCCAACCGGCCAAATGCTGGTAAAACTTGGCTGTGGCTGGGAACAATTTCAGTGTCACTAGCCAATTTGGCAGGCAGAACCTAGATGGGCAGTCATGGGTGAGCAGTTAGGGCGTCAGACTTGCATCCCAGTGATTGCCGGTTCGACTCCCGACCCGCCAGGTTGGTGAGGGGAGTAATCAACCAGTGCTCTCCCCCATCCTCCTCCATGACTGAGGTACCCTGAGCATGGTACCGTCCCACCGCACTGCTCCCCATGGGGCGCCACTGAGGGCTGCCCCCTTGCACGGGTGAGGCATAAATGCAATTTCGTTGTGTGCAGTGTTCACGTGTGTGCTGTGGAGTGCTGTGTCACAATGACAATGGGAGTTGGAGTTTCCCAATGGGCTTTCAGATTATTCTACAGCATGTTGTATCAGACTAGCGTATATTCTGCACTTTGACACTTTTGTATCTATTGTTTGTATTTAAGAAAGTTAACTTTAAGTTAAGTTAAGTTTCTTCTGAGGTTAGATCTGTACTGCGTCATGATTTAAAAAAAAACAAAAAAAAAAACAGATTTGTGGCTATTAGAAAAGCTGGATGGCTAGTGACTTGGGAAAGCCACTAGCCACAGTTGCCAGCAAGCGAAAAAGTTAATGTCAAGCCCTGCTAAGGTTATATTGGTAATAAATCCCTTATTGTGCATGAACAAGATATTTGCGAATACATGCCTAACATATTTTTGACTTTGCTTTGTACATGCATTACAAGTTACTTTTACAGGAACATTGTATGTATTAGTGCTAATAGATGTATCCCTAAAGTAAAGTTGTTACCACGCAAACAAATGAGTCGAGGGTTTATAAGAGAGTGAAAAATAAAAGAATGAATGGAACATAGAAGTGTAATATATAATAATCCATATGGAATTAAAATTTTAAATAATTTAACCAACATTTTCCCCAAATAACGTGTCAGCAAAATGGAACATAGAAGGATCAGGAAGCGCGCTCAACACCTTGTAGTCTAATGCTTTACACTGGGTTCTTAACTTCGTCAATGAATGAACTCGAATCTCAATAATAACTGAACAAAGAAGCACTCATCAGATTTCCTTATGCTTTCTTCAGTGTGAAATAGCGATTTTCTGATGAGTGCTACTTTATTCATTTATTTTTGAGCAGTTTGAAACATGCATATATTCCTGACAAATGTGTGTAGAACATCTAGATCAATGTTCCTCAAACTTTTTCAGGCCAAGGACCACTTTGCCTCCCCAAAAATGTTCAGGGACCACCTGTCAACTGAATTGACAGTTGACGGGTGCTAATTTGACACTGCTGATATCGATGCAGATTACTTACCGGTAATTCACATTAATTCACATTACATGCCTGTCTTGTTGTAGTGAAAATATGACAGTTATGCATGCCTTTGAAATAATGTCACATATATAGCCTACTCCTAGCTTGTCTTGGAAAAGTAGAAATCCCCTTGCGGACCACCTGAGCTCTGTCGCGGACCACTAGTGGTCCCCGGACCACACTTTGAGAATCACTGATCTAGATAGTATATTGGCAGAAGTGGGGAAAGCTAGCATAGCATTTCACAAATCATCTGTTGGCATAGAACAGGGGTTCCCAACCTTTTCCAACTTGGGGCCCACTCGAAATTGTCACAAATGTTCGGGGCCCACCTCTGACCCAATTACGAATAAAACTCAAATACCGTATTAGCCCGAATATAAGACGATCCTGATTATAAGACGACCCCCCATTTTCAGGCTCATGTTTTGGGGAAAAAAGTTTTTTGAAGACTTAATTTTGTTTCACATTGAAAAGTTTTCTCAAAATGCAGTTTTTAATTTGTTGGAAAATCTGAGGCTTTTTACAAAGAACAAATTTCACAATATAATTTTCATGGAATTTCCATGATATAAGACCACAGATGGCTACTCGTATCCTTTTTCTTTCTTTACTCACTTCACCTGTCAAGCGCCAGTAGGCACCCATACAAGCTACAGCCGCCTGGGTCCGCCTGTTTAAAGTGCGACGCAACATAGCCTACACTCTGCGCCAGCCAGGCAACCAGTCCAGTAGAGATAGGCTACCTATTGTGCAATGCACAGATTTTGCGAAATGCTTAGTTGACAGCAATATCTAACCAGCAGCCGTCTCGCCAAATCGCCGTTCATTTTATGCATCCAAAGTTTTCCGTTGGACTTTAGTTCTAGAAACCGAACCTGACCAAAGGCAGATTGACGCATTGCACTTGAAACCCATGCGCTGCCTATCAGGACCACGTTGACATTAAAAGTCTGATTGATATTCATTTTGTACCAAGGGTAAAACTTCTAGTGATTTTATATGAACAAGACAATCTCTTGCCCTAACCATTATTCTGTGTTGTTGTATCGTTGCGAGGCATATCGTCAAAGGCAGTGGTGTAGTCTACTTTTTTTGTGGTTGGTATACTGTATATTTGAGCTTTTTTTTAAGTGGGTATACTGTATATACTTGTGCTATTCAAAACAATGGATCAATTAATTTGAAGTGGGTATACTGAAATCCCAGAAATGTAGAAGTGGGTATACTCCGTATACCTGCGTTCTACGTAGACTACACCACTGGTCAAAGGCACCGCTTGTCAAAGGCACCGCTTCCTCGCGCACACACAGATGACCATTGATTGGCTGATGACAGCATCGAAAACTTAGCCTACAGGTTGTTCGTCAAATAACCCTTCATTTCTTTAGATTCTAGTGGTGTTGTCTGCTGGCCAGAGAGAACGACCAAAGCTTTCCTGATGAAAAGCAGAACAACGAGCCGCGATTGACTTGTGTTTTTCCCCTTGCACTGTCGTCCGCATCGCGTTGACATTGACAGTTGATAGACGTGCGGTGCAACAGTCATAACGAAACAAGCATCTGCACATTTGATATGGACAAAACAGTCTCTTAACCCATCCATTATTGAGTTTTGTGGCATTGTTGTGAAGCATAGGCTAATGGCCGCATTCAGGTTAAGTTAAAAAAATAAAAATAAAAAAAAGCGCGCGGAAATAAGACGACCCCCCTTTTTAGAGTACTATTTTTATAACAAAAACCACGTCTTATATTCGGGCCAATACGGTAAATCAACAGCAACACACACCAAAATGTGATTATAATTTTTAGAAAATTATTTCAAAGCCCACTTGGAATACCTTCAGAGCCCACCAGTGGGCACCGGCCCATAGGTTGAAAATCACTGGCATAGAACATACTACAGTATACTCCAGGCTAATAATATGTGGGGACAGTAGGAAAAGCTAGCATGGCATCCTCCCTGCTGTGTGTCCTGGGGGGCCACTTACCCCCTCCGGATGGACTCCAGGAAGAGAGCGTTTCCTGGATCGTTGTAGTCCCGCAGCTCTCCTTCGTCCAGACTAAAACCTGTTTTCCACAGCTTCAGCACCACATGCACCTGGAAAAACACAAAGGAGAGGAGAGGGGTGTGAGGTAGTGGTGTGGATTGGCACTGCCCTCACGATCCGATTCGATCACGATTCGGGAGGTAGCAATCCGATTTGATTCGATTCTATGCGATTTGATCCGATCCGATTCAATTCTACAATACATTAGAGATGCACAGGATCCAATATCCGGTTCCGGTAGCCGAGCCGACAGGATCCGGTAGCCGAGGCTTTTCAGTCGAAATAGTTAAAGCCAACGTGATAAAAAGGGCCCACGTGTGTGAGTAGTCTATATGTTTCAACCCTTTCGTAGGATCCGGTATCCGGTTCCGGATCCGGCAGGATCTTAAGCAGTGGATCCGGTATCCAGCAGGATCCTAAAAATCAGGATCCGGTGCATCTCTACAATGCATTACATTTATACTGAAAGCAAAGCAAATGCTTCATCAGTCATGACGAGGCAATACAAGTAGTCAGATACTGAGCAACAATTTATTGGCTGTTTTCTGTATCAGTCTGGATCAGTCTGTATCAGTCTTGCAATGCTTTGAAGTACTTTTATTACACAAGATATGTGACACTTGTCTGACATGTTTTTACATACAGCAAATGCACTGTGTGCACAGAATCTATTTCCCAGGAACATTTTCGTCATTTTCCATGCATACTTAGCACTCCATACACCTCCTTAGCACTTTCGGGTAACGAAATCCAAGATCAGAGGTAGGGGTGCACCGATACCAAAACCGTTACAAGTACGAATACAATAATGTGTGTACTTGCCGATACAGAGTACCGATACCGATACCTTTTACCACCAAAATACAATAAAAATAAATGCATGGCCTTGTTTTTTTCCACCTGTGATGTTTTTATTGTCCATTTCCATGTAGATTTCAATGTTAGTAAATGTATGAGATGGCACTTTTTTTCCATGCTGCTTTCTAGTCCACAGAACGTGACAAGATTTTGCATTGTTTTGTGTAATAGTAGCATCGTTCCTGGTTTCGGCAAGTGCTTGACGAGTACGAGTACGAGTACAATGAGCAGTATCGGGTGCCAGTATCGGTATCGGTGCATCCCTAATCAGAGGCGGTACTCACGTCCTGTGTGCCGCTGGAGGCTCTCCTTGCTCCTGCCACGTAGGTAGACTCCTCCTCTGGGGCAGCACCCAACCGGTAGCCCCCGCCTACAAACGCCTGGGGACAAATGAACAGTTTATTGACCGTATCGATCGACTTACAATTAATTGATAAGCTGCGTTTTTTTCCCCTCGCTGCGTTTTTTTTATTTGATTCATTTTTGACATCCCTTTTGAACAAAATCATAGCACACATCACCAATGCAAAGGAGTGGGATCAAGTCTGCTCACCTAAAGGGGCGTGATACTCTCCTTTTTTTCTGTAGAGTTTAGTTGTGGCTTGCATACAATTTGCACGACCGCCATCTATACCGTTAATAGAACTCCATTCATTCTCAACCTCCACCTGTCTTCTAAAGGGGCGCACAACGCATGGATCCCAGAAAAGTACCCCTATGACATTGTCCCAACATCAATCATCTCTGACATGAAGACTGACATTGAATGCACCAGCAGCGCATTCAATATATCTGACCGTCGGCACACTACAGTAACTAATTTAGTACAGGCACTGTAACACAAACTATGTGAAGTGTAAAAGCAAGTTGAGTAGGCAGGGTAGTTCAGCCATGCATGTAGGGAGGACACCAGAGCAATGGAATTCTGGAATTCTGGAGTTCATGGAGTTGTCTCAGCCGGGGTACCGGAAGTCGGTTGGTGATAAGATTCGCATAGATCCAAATAATTCTCACTGCAGTAGCGTTTTTTTTTTTGCTTTAGACTACACAGAACCACTACATAACAAGCAAAGCTGACATAAAAATGAATTAAATTTACATTTTCCACACTTTCTGTGTTCAATGCTCACTTCCAGGAACTTTGCCAATGGCGATGATCTGTGTGTCAAAGGCTCCATGAGCCGCCATCTTAAGGGTAAAAATGGAACACAAAGGTCAATCGGATTCTCTTACTTCCATGGCTCTGAAGGAACCATTTTTCTATTGTTCCGGGTGGCATATGAAACCGCAACCCTCTCATCCAAAGACCAACTCCCTTACCAGTAGGCCACGGCTGCCCCATTTCATATTACTTGCAGAAAAATCAATGAACAACACAGTAATGATATAAAGTGTCTTGATTGTCTCAAATTACTTGAAGCCATGCCATTATCCTTTTGCATGATTTGGGCTACAAATTCAAAAGATCAGATCGGGCCAACAGAAATCAATACCAAGCAACATGGCAACAAACTGGAAAGTTGTTGACGAATTAAGACAGTTTCAAGGCGTTTCTAGCTGTGGGCCTGACACAGCAGGTGACACAGCTCCATAGGAGAAAGCATTGTGTGATGTCAAAACTTAAACATTTCTCCAGTTTTTGACAGCGACAGGGCAACCAAGCACAACAACACAGAGCTACAGTCTTTGCCATGGCTCAAACAGCTAAGGCCCTGTAAGGAGCCGGGTTCAATTCTGCTCTGAGATCATTTCCTGATCTTCCCCCATCTCCCTCATGACAATTTCCTTTCCTCTCTCTACTATCCTATCAAATAACAAAGGCACAAAAGTCGTTAAAAAGAAAGTAAAAGAAACAGAGCTAGTACTACAATTCAGCGATGTCAAGCAATGTACTGTGAAGGGGAAAACACCAAAATGCAGGTGAGGCACACGCATGTTTGAAGGAGACGGAACTGTGATTCCTCCAGAAATCGCAAACGAAACCACAAACGGGACACGATGGCTCAATGAGTCAAGACACCATACCATTATGCCGGCAACCCGGGTTCGATTACGGCCTGAGGTCCTTTGCAGATCCTTCCCCATCTCTCTCTCTCCCACTTATTTCCTGTCAAACTCTCCCACTGTCCCGTCTTGAATTGACGCAAAAGCCAAAAAAAACATGGCCCTACCGGGCACTAACAGTAGGGCACTTGTCTGCCACTCGGCAGACCCGGGTTCGAGTCCCTGTGTCCTTTGCCGGGCCTTCCCAGTTTCTCTCTCCCAACTCGCTTCTTGTCTCTCCTATTATCCTGTCTCATAAAAACCTAATAAAGGCTTGAAAAGGGCCAAAAAATACATTTTAAAAACCCATAAGCGTACCACTCATTGCTCTTACCCTAGCACGACTACTTTCCCCGCCCCCTTTCCCGGCCTTGTCGACGGGCACGGCTCCGTGCTCCTTGGCCCCCTTAAACAGGTCGTCCACCACCTCGTTGGAACTCTTCTTCTTTGGTGGCCCCACGATCTGCTGCCCACTGCGCTCCGAACCACCAGCAAAGAACCTGAAAATAAATAAACCAGATTAAACAACATTGAGAACAGCAACGACCAAGCTGTAATGTATTGAAGGCCCAGTGCACTGCCGTAGTGGTGTAGTACTATGGTTGTTATGTTTTTTCAGTAACTATTACAGTTAGACTCTGCAATCCGCATATGCATCGTGTTAGTCAACACACTGTGTTCATACACTTATGCACATCATAATTATGAAAATACCAAATTAAGCATGTCAATACGTTAAAGCGCATTCAGCTGCAAGTCTTGTATGAATTGTGCTACACAAAAAGATAAATATTTTTATTTTTATTTGTGTTGATGCTGTTCCATTTCTCTTTTATAAAATAACAGTCATTGTAGGATCCTGCAAAAACGGTTCACTCTGCAACTGTCCATCATCAATGACTGAAGACAACAAAACAAAACCTACTGAAACAAGTCATTCAAAACAAAACAGCATTCTTCATCATGCACTACAGTATACCAAGAGAGCCCTGAACGCACCTCTGGCCTTCCTCCTCATCACTGTCCTCCTCTTCCTCGTGCATCAGGTCTCTGAAGGAGGTGACGCGGTGCTGCTCACTGAACAAACACAAAGTGAAAGTCCCATTACGATAACAAATACACAAAAGTGAAAGTGAAAGTCCCATAACATTACACACTATTGACCCTGAACAAATAGGCAAAACAATGCATCAACATCAGGGCTCTAAATGAACACCGGCCAACCAGCCAAACAATGGTAAAAATTCAGTGTGGCTGGCAGAAAAGAAAACTTACAAGCCACTTTGACCCATTAGTGAGTGTGTGTTTTTGTTGGGCTAGTAAGATTAATATCTACCAGCCATTTTGGCTGGTGATGAAAAAAAGTTAATTTAGGGCCCTGATCAACACCATGGTGTACTTACAAAGTCTGTGTCTATTGGCCAGGGCTGTTGGTGGCCAAGAGCTTACCTTGGTCCGGCTGACCTGCCGCCTGATCCGCTCTCTGGCTGAGGCAGGGTTACGATGTCATCTTCAGCCCCGTCTTCAAAGAAGTTACCCAGGGCAAGCTGTTCAAACGACAATTCATATTATGGTGAAGATGCTTGGGCAGAGGATACCAATGATGCATTTTAATGCAGTATTTCAAATGGAGACCATTTCAGGCAACCCTGAAAGAGGTAGTATTGTAATTGGGTTGTGCGGGTACTACCACAGCCCTTCGTCTTCCTAGAAAAAAAATGCGATACTATTACATGTTATATGGTCATGTTGGCCGCATGAACAGTCAACATCTCCATGGCAATGTCCGATAAACTGCATTGTAATAGTGCACCTGCTGCAGTAGCTCCGTAAAACAACAACAATAACAACTTAGATGTAGGACCTTTAGACTTGGCAAACTTGAGAGGTCAAGTCCTTACAACAAGATGTTCTGATTGTCACAGACCATTTCATCGTACCATCCATAAATTAATTAGCGATGCGAGACCAAACACTGCACAATCGAAGAGCATCTGACAATGATATGCTATTGCTAAGTGAATTCGCCTAGCAAGCTAGTCATTATTCATTCTCTCGAGAGACCGTGGACGGAGTACTGATGAGTAGCATTGATGACACCGACAGTAATCTTTATGAAGTCAACACACTGGCAAAAATCCATCCCTCACAACAAATCAAGGCATCCAGCCGTCATTATGCTACTGCTTATAAGGGATGACAATTTGCTGGTTTGTTGTATGATCAAAATGCCGGGGCTAACAGAACACTTGCTAGCCTATTCGCTGTCAAGATGATGGTGCTAGAGGTAGTTAACCAGAGCAAAACTTTTACTACAATCATAATGGCCGGAGCAACTATTACAGAAATAAAGTAATAATCTGCCGCTAAGGAATATAGGCGTTCTGGCTGTGACGATTCAGACCATTTCATAAATCGCAAGGGATAAGACAGGGTGACTTGCACAATTTTCCAAGCAAGCTAAGCTAGTAACCATAAGCTAACATTGGCAATTGAAGGGATGCAGCAACGGTGGTGAAGCTAGGCTAACCGTAACTATATGCGACCCAATGGATAGACAGGACAGCCTTATCAAATCGTCTGCCCGACAACACGAAGGGCTTTGCTCATACATACCTGTAAATCCCAACCAGTCGATTCCAAGAAAAACCTGGCCCTCTCCTCATCCACATCTGTAACTGCAACAAATTCTCTCACTGCCGCTTCTTGGTCCGCCATTTTGAAATGTCAATGCAGAGAAATGTCCGTCCACTAGGAGGAAAACACCAAACTCAATATTAGTTCCTAGAGGAGTAGACAGGATTCGTTCCTATGTTGTCAAGAGAACAATACAAAAATAGGAGTCGTTCTGTCGTATGCTATTCTATGTGGTTTGTTTGCATCAACTATATTTTTTGCCATGCATATAACTTCATGTCAAGGTTTTGAAATGCAATCGCGAGAAACGAGATCATTCTGGTCTGAAACACTTCTCCGCTAGGTGGCGATCCAGGTCCACGTGTGAAGAGACATTTGACAGCTGATCAGCATCCGGCCTTTTTAACAGCAGCCATTGGTAGGCCTATCCATTTAAAACACAACCACGCACTTGGCCAATTGCCCTTTACACGCTTTACACACAGAGAAAATAAGAACATATAAAATAGGCTAAACAAATTGTGTGTGTGTGTGTGTGTGTGTGTGTGTGTGTGTGTGTGTGTGTGTGTGTGTGTGTGTGTGTGTGTGTGTGTGTGTGTGTGTGTGTGTGTGTGCCTACGCACGCTTATGGTTTATGCAACATGCATTAGGTTATGTCATGATGACCTGCACAAAATGGTCATGCCTGATTTTAATTTGCATTCTTTCATTTGACAGCATCACTGACATCAGATAATCCATATAGCAGTGTATTCAATTTAGCGAACATGTTATCCTAATTGTTTCTGGGGTGGGGGAGGGGTATCCATGTTTTTTAATGTGTTTGTGGCTGTTTGATCTTCAAGGATATGCTGGCACCAGGCCAAAAAGAAGAGGAGGCTTGCTGCATGTCACCAGCCCCATACTGCCCTACAAAACAAGAACACAGTAAATCTGAAAACTGCAAACTGAGAAAAAAGGCTTCAAAGTTTCCTATGTGCCGTGACAACTGTGTTGTCGGTAAAGTGGTGGTGACACTTCCTGGTCATGCTTTTTTAGGATAGAAATTTAATGCACACAAAAAAACAGAAAAAACAACATTTATGTGTCTTTTTGCCAAAAAATACAGAGTTACTGCGTTCTTGGCTGGTATTACTGCCACCAAATTGAGTTACTGCAGGAGTTACTGCGTTCTTGGCTAGTATTACTGTCTACTTCCAAACCATTCTCATTGGAAAGTGCAGCAGTAACTCACCGACCTACTGCGTTTTTGTTTTGCACAATGTAACAAATGAGGTAGTTTAAAGACCATTTCCGATATAAAACATTTTTCGACCATTTTGAGTTACTGCGTTCTTGTTTTGCACGGCAGCATAGTAGGCCTAGCCTAAAAAGAGACAGAGAGAGAGACAGACAGACAGACAGACAGACAGACAGACAGACAGACAGACAGACAGACAGACAGACAGACCGAGAGACGGACAGACAGACCGAGAGACAGACCGAGAGACAGACAGAGAGACAGAGACAGACAGAGATATTCTCTCACACATGCCTCTCTTCGAATGTCATCATTTTAAACCAAATTGCTGGCACAGGCTTTTTGTGATAGACACACAGCTGAGAGCACAGCTGAGAGGCAGATTCACCATAGAAAACAATCCTTCCCATATGTCCCATGCAGTGGTGGACAGTAACGAAGTAAATGTAATTCGTTACTGTACTTAAGTAACATTTTCATACTTTCATACTTTACTCAAGTATTTTTATTTGGTAAGACTTTATACTTTTACTTCACTACATTTCAAAGCGAAATTTAGTACTTTCACTTCGTTACATTTACAGCTACACTCGTTCCTTACTCGTTCCTTTTTTTTATTTAAGGCGATACACGGCAGGTGAATTAATTCATGTTTAATGCCCTGGTCAAATGAAATCTGAGATTTTACGCTTGTGTGAAGAAAGTGAAACTGAATCCGATTGGCAGACTCAGAGATTCGTCATTGTGATTGGTTGTAATGTGTCACGTGACAACAAGCTCTCCTGTACAGATTTAGTTTTAGAAGGAAAGCGAGCAGAGCAAGACCACTGATGTGTCCACTGTTGCGACTTGCGAGACGAATTGAAATAAGAAGAAACGGTACCTACTTTCTAGTAACATGCGGAAAGCACAGCAAAACAATAAAGCAGGCGACAATAACGTTGTTAGAGTGTATTAATCTGTACGTCGTATTCGTTGTGTGAGGGGGGAGAGATTTAGCTCGCACTGCAGGCTGCACTCGCCTGACAAGATGAAATTTGTCCGATACTATAGGCTTCGTGATTGAACTGCATAATCAGCGAATTGATGTAGGCCCTACTGCTTATTTGACTTACTGTGCTATATCTGTGTTATGGCTTACAAGAGAGTCACATAATTGCCGCTTTTGTAGCGTGTTGGTTTATTGAGTCAAGTACACAGGATGCCTAAACATGCTGCTTATTCCAAACCATCCAGGCGCACAACTCCGTGATAGCATTCTTTACCCTCAATACATTGCAGTATTTTCTGAAGTAGTTGGGGATAACAATTACTTGTCTAATAGACTCTCCTGTCACCAAAAAAATGATTTGCTTCAACTTTATGGAAAATAGGCTTGTGTAAAGGGTTTGTATCTTTACATGAGGATTGCCATGCCCACCATATGTTGCAAAGTGAGGCTACATTCAACATGTATCCTTGCAACATGTATCCTTTCCCTTAAGTCAGGTCAGTAGGCTACAGTGGATATGAAAAGCACTGGCAATACCACCAAAGTGAGGTTGTAAAAAACAACAGTAACAAAGTAAAACAAAGAGAGAGAGAGAAAAAAGTGGACTTTGGCTAAATATTGGCCCAGTGATGTGCACAGGCACAAAAGGCTTTTTCATGATCAGACAGAAGTGTTCCAATTAAGTTGTATCAAGTAGGCTATTGCAAATCATTGGCATCTAGTAAATAGAGACCATTACAAGTATATGAAGATGTTCCTGTCTTTAAAGGCAGCTTAGAATCGCAAGAAGTCTGTTTGTCCATACATAGGCCTAAGCCAACCTTAACATAACCAAACACTACATAATAATAATAATAATAATAATAATAATAAGAAGAAGAAGAAGAAGAAGAAGAAGAAGTCTACCAAAACCATAATTATAACAAAAATTAAACATAAAGTACTTTATTGGCTACTACTCTAACTCCTTGCTGTCACAAATAAGTAGGCCTACTGGACTAGGCCTACGGCTGGGGGGTATTGTAGTAGCTGTTCTAATAGGCATATAATCAATTTCAGCCTAATCATTCTTAATATTAATTGCCTTTCACGTGTTCTTTTGGGCATGTTAGGGTCAGTATTAAATGTTTAGAGAGGTGAAAATGAACTTCTGATGCTATAACATCCATGGACTTAACTTACTCCACAGTGTTTCTGAGGCCTGTTATGGTCTAGTTCTAACATGTTCAGTTGGTATAGCCTATGCAAATCAGAGGATATTTAATTAGATATGACCAAACTAGGCCTACAACACTTAAATATTAAAATCGCACCAAAGGCTTCATTTTTAAGTTTTTACTTTTTACTTTTAGTACTTAAGTATTTTTGACGGCAGATACTTTTGTACTTCTACTCAAGTAAAAAAGTGAGGTGAATACTTTCACTTTTACTTGAGTAGTTTTCAATGCAAGGTAACTGTACTTTTACTCAAGTACATAACTGGTGTACTTCGTCCACCACTGGTCCCATGCAGTATCATTACTGTGTGTCACCACAGGCCTTTGCTTTCTTCCAAAGAGGACCTGTCTCCTATTGAGCCCACACTGGTTCAGCCAAGTAACTTACACAAACTTAGCTGTGAACAAACTTATTTGTGTGGCTATGAAAGTGGTAGGGACATTTCAGTGGGAAATTGTCCAGGCATGCTGTTTTTGCATTATATTTGTTGTGATAGGCCACCGCTCATCTGTTTAGAAGGTGCAGGATTCAGTAAAAAATTCTGTATAAAAAGAAGATAATCCGCACACTTCAGGTCTATTTTTGTGCAATTTTTTTGTATTTTCTATAATACAAATCTATTTTTGTATTTTTCTTTTTATGCATTATATTTGTGAAAAAGTTGTAGGGAGAAGTTAGGTTTGTCTCAAAAGTGGAATGGACATGGCCCCATCCACATGCCCCACCATGCTGGTCATAACTGGACTTAGCCTAGAAATCTAGACGCCCCTAGCGACCGCAAATTGAATTTGCTCCCGGGGGCAGTCTAGCGGACCCCGGTCGTTTTGCGAGGCTGAAAGTTATCCGATGACAGGGCCAATCAAATCGCGAGGGGGGCCGGGCTACTTAGTAAACAGGAAACTTTCTAAGAAGGAACATGGTGGCCTCCGTGCTACGTACAGCACGAAAGTGTTTAATTAATTTAAAAAGCCTGGATGATAATACATTTCTTTCACTTTCACTTCACATTTCGTGGCTGACATGGATTGATGTAATAATACACCATGAACTTATCGGACACAAATAGGTCACAACACATTACCATTTGATCATTCGATGTTTTAAACTAGCTCGGTAAGCTAATTTGAGCATTTTACACAGAGCTAGGTATCCAGCCGTATACAGCTAGCTAGCTAACACCAACATGCCATGTTGACAACAATCATAAATATAACCATTTAACAAGCCCCAAATTGCTCAACATTTCGCTGGTTGATCAAGGGGGACCGTGTGGTTGAAAACGAGGCATTTTTGAACTGTGTAAGTGAAAACACGATTTATTAGGAAACTTGTTTGTGGCTGTGGTGATCACACGCATTCACTGCTACGACGGCTCGAAGTTGCCGCTTCACCTACAAAGGGGCGTGTCGCGTGTAATCTACGTTCTGAAACACAGCTGTGACGTTACACAGAAGTGTGTGGGGATTGGTTGTTCCGTGACGTTGAGTGCCAAGACAACCGTTTATCCCGCCCACACTCTCTCCCAGCTCACCTAGACCCTTGTACAGCTTTTTGCTGTACGGGTCTGGCTCGCTAGGCTAAACTGGACTTGCATGATGAACTCCCAAAAATATTCTACTGTAGGAAATCTTGAGGAAAGACATATGCTGTTATAATATATACGCTGTTATAATACATGTCAATGTACTGCTCTGTATATAGCTACCCACTCTCCAGTCCTCCCTAACTCCTGCGAAAAAAAGTTTGTTCTTACACTCTGCGCCCTCCTTATGTCTCAGCTGAAGTCAAGTGACGAGCCTGTTACTTTCTTGTGGCCCACGACAGTTTGCAGGGACTGGATTCAGCTCCTATGCAGTGCTGTCCTCAGTGTGCTGATTAATGGTGAGGGCTTGACCTTTTGACCTCCAGAGCAGTGTGGATGTGTCCTTCTCTACCAGAATTGTAGCCTGTGATTATTCAGGATGCACCACACAAACAATGACGATGACATGCAAACCGATTTAACAACATACGTGTGAAATTGGGGAGTAAAAAATAACTGTGTCACATGTCCAATGGGTGTGTGCAGTGCAGGTGGTCAAAGACAATGGAGGCATTTTCTGTCACAGTCAGGTTGGGCAGAAAATAACCACAGGCCAGGGCTGGATTAAGATGGCCTGGGGCCCCTCGGCTACAAGTCGGTGTGGGGCTCCCAGGAGAGCAAATTTCACGACAAATTTACATAGACTGTGTCATTGTTACGAGCTAGGGATTATAACATGACCAACTGCACTCAACAAGTCAGATGAATTTTTTAACATTGCATGTCGTCACAATTCTGCAATTTTTCCACTTTTAGCCAATCAGGGGCCCCCTGGCAGGTTGGGGGCCCTAGGCTGCAATCATATCTAGCCTGTGCATTAATCCGGCCCTGACCACAGGCCATCAAGAAGCAAACAAGAGGGACGTCTGAACAATACTGGAGTTGTATATATACGAGGAAGAAAACTGCTGTTCCTGATGAATATTGGGAAGTACTAAACTGTGGTGACATTTGCTTCTAATAGCCATTATCATGTAACAACAGACTTTTCACGCCGTCATTACATAATATGATACTGGTATTGTTGTGTAACACAAATATTAATAATGACCATTCAAATTTCATTCAGAGCTTTTATTTCATAGATAAACAAAAACACTTTGGAAATGGTTAAGCTATATGCAACACGATTACCACATCAGAATAATAATACAGTAAAAGCATATAAAATGTGCAAAAGTTAAAAAAAAATAGCAGTACCAAAACAGAGCTATTGCATGCTAGGAACAACAAATCATTTATACCTCAAATCAAATGTTTACTTTATATTTACCCATAGTAAACAGGAAAGCAGTGCAAACATACACTGTACAGTAATTGTGGACACAAACACATGGGGGTGAATTGAAGCATTGACATGATGACCCACCCAGAGAGGCAGATACCAGCAGAGATGAAGGACAGAGATGAGAGGACGAAGATGAAGGGCCAGAGAGCGACAGCCCAGGGCCACTGGTGCACGGTGTGTGTGTGTGTCTGTGTGTGTGTGTGTGTGTGTCTGTGTGTTTGTGTGTGTGTGTGTGTGTGTGTGTGTGTGTGTGTGTGTGTGTGTGTGTGTGTGTGTGTGTGTGTGTGTGTGTGTGTGTGTGTGTGTGTGTGTGTGTGTGTTGATGCTGATGTATCGCTAAGGGCATCTGTCATTGGGTGGCGGTGGCCATGCTGCATCAGGGACACTGTCACCAGGGCCACCCTCAGCGCTGGCCGTGCAGGCCCAGGACAAAGCCATCTGAAGGGACTGCCCACCCCAATACATACAATCAGGCCCGCCGATAGGTCTGTTGTCCCGGCCCAGAAGAGGAAAGGAGGTTTTCTTTGGGAATTGGGAGCACATTACATTGTATGTATTGAGGAGGGGGCCTTTTTAGATGGTTTTGTCCCGGGCCCGGCAAAATCTGTCAGCGGCCCTGCATGCAATGTAATAAGTACCCAATTCTGGCACTCCCCCCCTCTCCATGGGCCCAGGATTACAGACCCCTTTGTCCCCCCTGTTGGCTTTCCTGGATGTCCCTAATGGCCCAGCAGCAGGGGGGCAAGGAGACGGGATGTTTTGACAGTACAGTAGGGGGGATCTGAGATTAACATCTGGACCCACGACGAGGAAAGCTGGAGCATGCACACGAGTAAACAACAGCGAACAGCAACAGTAAACAAACACATTGGCAAATGGGGATAGGCCTATACAGTGTTCATCATATTCATTCAACATGTTAATACTCAGGGCCCAGTTGTCTGATGTTTTCTATAAACAGGAAAAGCTGAACAAGGTCCATTGAGAGAGAGAGAGAGACAGATAAAAACAAAGGTGTGTGTGTGCGTGCTTGTTTGTTTGTGTACGTGTGTGACAGAGAAAGTTAGAGAGAGAGAGAGCGAGAGAGAGGGAGGTTAGAGAGAGAGAGAGAGAGAGAGAGAGAGAGAGAGAGAGAGAGAGAGCGAGCAAGAGAGAGAGAGAGAGAGAGAGAGAGAGAGAGAGAGAGAGAGAGAGCAAGAGATAGAGAGCCAGGAAGAGAGAGAATGTACAATAACAAACAAGGAAAATGGAACAGTATCCCTGGTGGTGTCATCATGTCACCCCCCTCCCCTGCTAAGTAGATTATATATCGCCCAATCACCACCACCAGCTGAGTCTTAATGACCAGCATGCACCCCAAGGGGTCAAGGCTAACAGTTGGAGTCTCCACGCTCCAAAGGTTACGGAGGAGAGAAGAAGCTTCCACTAAGTCCTGATGGATAGTCTGCACTCTGTGTGCTCTGTACTGGACACAGGCTCATCAGTATCCGCACAGCCTATTCCGGCTCACCACTTAACCCTGATCACTTGAACTTTGACCTGTAAAAGGCCCATTAGCGCACTGTCCTCTCCGCAGCCACCCTCTTTACTGTTGCCATCCATATTCTTAGTGGTGGTGCACTGTAGGCCTATGCGAGGTGAGGCAAGAAGTTTTGTATTTCTTAGATGCAATTTCCTGCATTTTAACCAAACTGCGTCCCATTTCAGCTCAATACAGAACCA
>NC_085866.1:5774588-5784588 GCF_034702125.1 Engraulis encrasicolus
TGCCAAGTCTAGATGTGCAACATTTAAGGCTGATGTGTGGCCAAACCCAGAGCCTTCAATTCATTGTCATCCACAAACTTTACAACACAATTGGACAAGAGAAGGCCTAATACATGCTGTTCTGCCATGCTTTTACATGCTGCGACATGGTCACAGCCTTCAAAACCAATGGAAAGGAAAGTAGTGGAATGAGAGATTCAGCACTGCAGATTGTATGAGTGATGCGAGCCATTAACTATTTTGCAGAAAGGCCATGTGAAGACATCCCTCCAACAGCAGCAGCACTGATACAACACACTACATAATATGCAACAACACACTACATAATATGCAACATATCAAGCAGAGTGCCTGTGGGTTTTGAAGCATATGCCAACTAGAACTCAAAGAAATGAAATCCAATTGACAGGAGAAGATTGGCAAAGAATGAACAGGGCAGCCATTGCAAAGAAAAGTTTGCTAAGTGCGGCAGGTGCACATGCCTCAGGCTTGGTCTTGTATGCATAGTCTAGTGAAGCTGCAAATGTGAAGTACAGTTCTGCTTAATCCTTTTACTTCAGGCCTGTCAAGATTTTGACATTATATTGTGCAGTTTTAGTATTTGTGAATCATGTTTTTGAATAAGAAATCACAGCTCCTTTTCAGACTGTATCATGTATACAGTATTGTTCTTCAGTAATTTGTTGATTTCATTGAAGTAATTGCATATATGTTGGTTAGCATTAGTAATTGTTGGTGGAGAGGATAGCATCTCGAAACGTGTCAAACATCTTGGATTTTCTTGTGAACAATGTTCAAAGAGTATATTCTAATGAACAAGGGTGCGAAATTGCATGCCAAAATGTCATTATGTGAACAGTTCTTGGTCTTCTGGGGCAGGTGGCCATCTTGAAAAATGGTGGCCACTTTGGATTCTTTTGGTGGCCATCACACTTTTTAAAAGGGTGTATTCTATAGAACATTTGTGCCAAACTCCATGTTTGCATCACTAAGTGAACGATTCTTTTCCTTATTTATAAGTGGAGAGGGTGGCCATATTGAAAACGGTGGCCATCTGGATTTTATCAATGGACAATGCTCTTCTTTAAAAAGTGGATTGTACATAACATTTGCAGTATTTCATGCTATCATAATTAAAGCGATTCGTGGCCTCATTATGGCTCAATTCGAAACAGGGAAGGCAGCTGTCCTTCCAGTGAGCTAACTGGACATCGAGTCATGAAGTGTGGATCGAAACAAAATATTGCTTTATTTCCTCCCTCGGCAGTTGACTGCATTTGTGGGCGTAACAGGGTTATTTGAGGTCAGCATCAGATGCTGACTTCGCTGGCTTGGTACCCAACATGCTCTGTGCCACCTCCCTCTCAACCGGAAACCTGAAAAACAAACATGGCTACTACCCAAGCTACTACCTTATCATACTCTTTATTCTGATACTTATGTATGTAGATATTGAAAATCGAATGGATAAATCAACATTGTAGTATCTAAATATGCTGTCGCTAGATCTATTTATATATTTATGATCATTCACCGTTCAAATAGCATGCGTAAGCTAAGCGCTAACGTGATGAACGTAACTCCCGCCATAGAATCGCCGTAACATCAAATGCGCAAGGCAGCGCACTCGTTAGTGCAGTTCGTAACGGCTGCCTCATCAGCTAACTTCACCTATCTGATCAGTGGCCTGTTTATGTAGGAGGAGAGTCATCGAGTCACTGCCTCCCGTTTCGAATTGAGCCTCTAAGTGCAGAGGGTGGCCATCTTAAAATATGGCCACCAGCTAGGATTTTCTGCGCGGCCAAGGGCATTTTTTTAAAGAGTGCACTCTAATGAACATTTTTGCCAAATCTATACATGCACTTTTCTGTGCACTTACCGGTATATAAATAAGGAAAAACCGAAGTAGCGCCCCCTGTGGTGGTCAAGGGAGCAGGTTTATGCCCTGGCAACAGACAGATTTGGATTCAGCACCCCCAAATTGACCAAGTGCACATATTTTTAAGTTGCTACTAAGAGGTCACAACAAAACTCATTTTCCAGATGAGCTATGATTTCTGGTCCGCAGCCTATGTGTCATATTTTGGTATTTTCTTCCATCTTGAGTCTAGATTGTAATGTATATGTATGTTGTTCGATAATTCAACCAATTAGCTGTCATGTTTAGAGAAAAACATGGCTTGAAGTAAAGAAACGGTCCAAAACCAGCATTTTAAGTCAGTTTGAACTAGCCCCCTGCTCCCCCCCCACACACACACACACACACTAACAAACACAAAGTCTTCAGTTTCATGGAAAATGTTTTTACAAAGCAATCTGTAAAATGTTATAACTGAACAGGAAAGAAAACGTTGTTTCTACCCATAAATAAGCAAAAATGAATATAGCGCCCCTTGTGGTGGCCAAACGTGCAGGTTGACGGCGTGGCAACAGGCAGATTTGGATTCAGCACCCCCAAATTGATCAAGAAAACATGTTTTTAAGTTGCCACTAAACGGATACAACGAAACTCATTTTCTAGATGAGCTATGATTCTTGGCCCGCTGCCTAATAGACAGAAAGAGTGTATGTAAACATAAAAGAAAATGTTATAGACATAAATATGCATAGTCAGCACTAAAATATCTATATGGTTCCATATAGCACCATTTGGTCAAGCTTCAAAGAACCCTATAGGGTTCTTTTCATGAAGCCTTCAAACGGGTTCTATATAGAACCTTTCAGGGGTGCCATATATGAAGCATGTGATAGAACCTTTTTTGGTTCTATATAGAACCATTTTTTTCTAAGTGTGGCCAGGCCCTCCCCTCAATGCTATCAGTTCCCATGCTGCTATACAGTGTCTGAGACAGCCAGATGTGAATAAAGCAGAGGCGATTCCTCTTTGAGTACAAGGGAGGCGCCGCCTCCTGTCCAAAATCACGGAGAATAGTATGTAAACTAATACACGACTTAATAACATTGGTATTTCAGACCCAGCTCCATAGAAAATGCATGTGCTCAACTTAGAAATGAAACCAATCTGTAATAAGATCCCGAGGCTTGCACGAGTTTTTTTTTCCCGCTCATGACAACGCAAGCGAGTCGAGTCTCAATGGACTTCAATGGCATGTGGGATTGTACGCTTTTTCAATGGCAAAATGCTAAACGGTCATTGAGCTCGAAAGTCCCGCCCCTTAGTTCCGCGTTTCACGGGACCTTAGCTGACCATCTAACAACATGGTGGCGAGTAAATATCTTCTGATCACAGTCATGATATGCGCTGGGCTACAAATATGCTATTTAAGAGGCTAGATAAAGATTATTCATGCAGACGTATCAATGTTTAGTTCCGAGGACGTCGGCATGAAAAATGTGAAGAATCACAGCTTTCTAAAAAGTTTGGGGGTTCATACGAAAAATTAAGCAAAAATATCAGAAACAACATATATGGAGCTCGTGGCACAACTCGAAGGGGATCGAAATGCCATTTTAATACCGCCATTGGATTACATGCTACGATTTTCGGCTAAAAACGCCGTTGAGGTCCCATGAAATCGGGGGAAGTGACGTCACTTTCTAGCTTTATTGTCTATTGCCTTGAAATTTTTTTGATTTTGAGACTGAGCCTCACTGGGAGTGAATGGAGAAGAGAGAGGAGGGCGAGGGACCGGAGACTGGATCTCCGACTTGTGATTGGGTGAACCCCGTGTCAGTAGGCTACAGTAGTTGATTTCATTTCGAAATGCGGATAGGCCTATGTTATTAATTTGACTGAGAAGTTTCGTCGTGGTAACCAGTGGGGAAGCTATTCATTGCGGTGTACTCCAGTTTTGTGTACATATTCTTGTAAACCTAGTGTTGCGAATAAAGTCTTAATAGTGGCACGTCCTTATCCTTTTTAATCTCCCAATTCAAAAGTTGAAGTTGCCTACTTTTCGTTAGGGCTATCTTGCAAGAACGCTAGAGAGCTATGCAAAATCGTAGTACGGTGGCCCAGTAGTGCAATCAATGTTCACATTATACAACACAAATAAACAACTTTGAAAACAAAATTACATTGAGAATACACACTTACATATTGAAAACAAGTTGACATTTCACAAAACACATTAACAAATGTAAAAACAACTCTACAAAACATATAGGGCAACTGACATTAACAAGTTTGAAAACAAAATTACATTTGCATTATACACTTACATCTTTAAAAAACTCATTCCTATTTCATAAAACACATTAATAAATGTACAACAAACAAAACAAAAAAACAAATCTAAAATACATTACAAATAATCTAAAATACATTTCAATGATGGTCCGTGTATGTTTTCGTTCATTCATTATTCTATTTTGGATATCACACGCGAAAGGAATAAGGACTCGTTCATGATGATTTACGCTTGAATATCACTTGTGAAATGGAACCAAGCGCCATATTTTGATATTTTGTAGGTATTGAAAATGAAACGCTGAATCTTAGAAAAGAGAGAAAAGCAATAAAGAAAAACGTCCTTCTGAATTGCGTCTTTTGTTTATTCAGAATTCGGGTGACCTGAGAGTAAATCCTGGAAGGCTGGTTTAGCCTTCATTACATGGTTTCTTTGGAGGCAAACGGACTTTGCAGGCATTGTTGATGCAATATACAGAACGTTGCTACACTTCAACGATGTGGTCGATCTGTGATGAATGTGCGAGGAATTTGTGACATGAGATGGTTGCGTAGGCTATCCATATCAAGCAAGCGCCACAAGCATACATGCGCGTCACCACCATTGAGTAGGGCGTCCTAGAGGGGGGTAGAAAAATGATTTACTGTCTATTTTTTTACTTAAACTTATCAACCAATTTAACTTTCGAAACAACATTTCATGTGCTTAGGCCTGGTCTTAACACTTGATTGTATTTGGCCATATAGCCTATTATAGCGTCCTAATCCAACAGAAGTGCAGCTGTGCGACCGGGACAGATATCTTCGATGGGAAGGGGTAGACCAACTGTCATCGAGAACATTGACAGTTCTTACGATCAGCATCAGTTTCACAGTTCATCTCAAGCCTTTAGGTGTATCTACCCGGACATATTGCTTTCCAACAATATCACTAATGTTCCAAATACACCAAAGCGAAATGTGTATTCAACATGCGTAAAACTTGGGATGGAGAGTGCGCGCTTCAGCTCATTACACTTGCCAGAATACGCAACAGTTTGCGTGAGAACACTGCTTTGGACCGTTTGCTCCCTAATGCATATTACTACATGTGAAAGGGTATAATAGGTTATTGATTCCAGATACTTTAGCCTTTATTTAGGCTATAAAGTTGAGTCCATAACATAAAGGGAACTTCATCTCTATTTTATAAGGCGGACGCGTGCTCCAATAGCCTACAGGCCTAACCATCACGCGTGCTGCACATAGGCCTACTAGCCTGTACATCGCAAAAATGTTTTTCATCATTCTATTATTTTTCTGTTGTGTCTCTGGCTCCAGCTACTGTTCTGTGTGTCGTTTGGTAGCTAGACCTTTTCTGATGCGTTTCAGACGGCAAACTTTCCTTCCGGGTAAACAGAGGGGGAGGGGTCAGTCAAATGAAATTCAATAAATGAATAGCCAAATATCACAAATTGAAAAACGATCAAAAATGTTGTCATGTTTTATAATGCTATTATGGTATGAAGTAACACATGCAGAAAACAAAATACAGCCATTTCTGCTTGTATTGCTTTAATCAAAACAAGAAGTTGCACCCTTTTTTGAATTTCATATTTCATTCCAAAATAGAATAATGAATGAACGAAAAAGTACACGGACAAAAAAACCTTTGATACAAATCACATTAACAAGTTTGGAAACAAAATTAGCCTACATTTACAATATCTTACTTGAAAAAAAAAAAAACATTTCATTAAACACATTTGCAAATGTGAAAGCAAATTACCATTTCATTAAACACATTTGCAAATGTGAAAGCAAATGAACAAAACACAAAAGCAAACTGCGAGACACATTTACATTTCACGAAACACAAAGCAAATTAACAAAACACAAAACACAAAAGCAAACTGCGAGACACATTTACATTTCACGAAACACAAACGCAAACTCCAAAAACACATTACATTAACGAAATTTCTTACGGAAGTACGAAATTTCTTACGGAAGTAAGAAATTTCTTACGGAAGTGGTGTAGGTGCCCAACGCGTTCCTCCTGCCTGATCCAGAGCCATCTAATAACAGAGTTACGCCACTCCCATAGACCTCTATGGACCAATCTTTCCACAGCAATGGCGGCTCTCATGGAGCCTCACAGAGCGTTAACATGGAAATCCCCATTGACTTTAGTTCTATTAGAAGTTACTTAGTTCCAGGAGGTGGCCGTAGAACACAGAAAATGTGGTAAAGGTAATGTAATTTGTTTGTACTTAATATTTGTTTGGTATGTGATGGTTCTGTGTTAGTTTCCAACGAACAGAAGTTTACTGTTAAGAAACATTTTAATCTACACGAATCACATCACCAACCGACTTCCTGGTCCCCGGTTTGCGCAACTCTGTTATTAGATGGCTCTGGGCAGATCCGTTCCCTAATGGGGCGTCAGGAAAGCGGACGTGACGAAACAGGAAATAGTGAGGAATAATTACATACTTTCAGCGAGTAGATGAGACGGTCGATGCGGCGAGTGAAGAGCATTCATTTTTTAGCATTTATTTGATCGTTCTGAGAAAAATTGTCCGGTAACATACACACACACATGTATTGCCCGTCTTGTGGCGTTTGTTTATTCGCCTTATTCACCCGGAACGTTCTAAAGACGTTGAGGGGTACACTTCAGGGGTACATTCGGCAACGCACCAGCTGTCATAGCGCCTCACTGTTGGTAAGGGGATTGATACTCCCAACTGAGTTCGCTCCCGGACGTGCGGTCCCAGGTGTTTCTATCACTCCCGGACGTGCGGTCCCACCCGATTATATTTCACGTATTATCATACACTGCCACATACAAGCAATTTAGGGTTAGGTTTAGGGTTAGGTTTAGGTTTAGGGTTAGGGTTAGGGTTAGGGTTAGGTTTAGGGTTAGGGTTAAGGTTAGGGTTAGGTTTAGGGTTAAGGTTAGGGTTAGAAACAAAAAACTAACATCAACAAGATAACTGGCTCCGTCATATGGCGGTGGTACCGATAGTCTGGCTAGTGGGAGCGAGATGAAATGGGAGCGTCCTGAGATGGGAGCGTCAATCTGGGAATCGTTGCCGAATGTACCCCTGAAGTGTACCCCTCAACGTCTTTAGAACGTTCCGGGTGAATAAGGCGAATGAAGCAAAGGCCACAAGACGGGCAATACATGTGTGTGTGTATGTTACCGGACACTTTTTCTCAGAACGATCAAATAAATGCTAAAAAATGAATGCCCTTCACTCGCCGCATCGACCGTCTCATCCACTCGCTGAAAGTATGTAATTATTCCTCACTATTTCCTGTTTCGTCACGTCCGCTTTCCTGACGCCCCATTAGGGAACGGATCAGGCAGGAGGAACGCGTTGGGCACCTACACCACTTCCGTAAGAAATTTCTCACTTCCGTAAGAAATTTCTTACTTCCGTAAGAAATTTCGTTAATGTAATGTGTTTTTGGAGTTTGCGTTTGTGTTTCGTGAAATGTAAATGTGTCTCGCAGTTTGCTTTTGTGTTTTGTGTTTTGTTAATTTGCTTTGTGTTTCGTGAAATGTAAATGTGTCTCGCAGTTTGCTTTTGTGTTTTGTTCATTTGCTTTCACATTTGCAAATGTGTTTAATGAAATGTTTTTTTTTTTTTTCAAGTAAGATATTGTAAATGTAGGCTAATTTTGTTTCCAAACTTGTTAATGTGATTTGTATCAAAGGTTTTTTTTTGTCAGATCATTGAAATGTATTTTAGATTATTTGTAATGTATTTTAGATTTGTTTTTTGTTTTGTTTGTTGTACATTTATTAATGTGTTTTATGAAATAGTAATTCGTTTTTTAAAGATGAAAGTGTGTAATGCAAATGTAATTTTGTTTTCAAACTTGTTAATGTCAGTTGCCCTATGTGTTTTGTAGAGTTGTTTTTACATTTGTTAATGTGTTTTGTGAAATGTCAACTTGTTTTCAATATGTAAGTGTGTATTCTCAATGTAATTTTGTTTTCAAAGTTGTTTATTTGTGTTGTATAATGTAAACATTGATTGCACTACTGGGCCACCGTAAAAAATGCCAAGCATTGTGGATTAAATTCTGGCGAATTCCAGACGTCCTTATGAGGAGAGAATGAATATGAAGGAGCAGAGCAGAGCACTGCCTAATATTGACTTGGTGAAAAAGGTAAGGAAGAACAACTGTTTCTTTTGAGCTTTCGTGGTGTCTGATCAACTGGTTAACTGCCAAGTCCCGTGAGTGGCGAGTCCTTGTTTCTACTGTGTATTGGCAATGTCTGGTAAATAATTAAAGATTTTGCGACCTCTAGTGGTAAGTTAAGCCGTGCACCCAGTAATGAACAAAGACAACAAAGGCAAACTCAATCACATCATTATGTGGCGGAGGTAGGCCTAATAATAATAATAATAATAAAACATTTCCCTATGAATAGGCTACAAGGGGGATAATGATTAATGATTAACACATTTGTTTCAACAAGAGTCCTTTATTGTGTGAGGCCATATGTGGCTCAGGACCAATGTAAGATGTGTGTCAAAATTGACCCCCACCCCCCCCCCCCCCTTTTTTTTTTGCGTTCTGGACATATTGTAATGCAACAGCCTCCCCTGTTTGACAGACTACCAGCCGCCACTGGAATAAAGCATTGTGACTTTTGGAAAATGGTTCATATTGGATGGCTAATAATGTAACTGAAAGGAAAGTAAAGGACCGCAACATTGTGCCATTAAATTTTGGGAACATCAAAAAGTGTTGCGGACCTTTCCTTTCCTTTCAGTTGTCTTATGTTTGGTCCAGCATGTGCTACTAATGTGTACGCATTCTTTGACTTTGACTCTGATTCTATGACATTGTCTCTCTCTCAATGCCTGGAGGATGGATCGGTCTTAGCTCAAAATGCCTGGCCCAATTTTTTTTCTCCCAGTCCAGGCCTGGTCTGGTCTGACTGGTAGAGACTTAGCAGAGCAAGAGTTATCTGTGTCTGTCCTCCCAAAACCCCACATCACATTGTTCTTTTTTATCCTTTCCTGATGCAAATGTTTACGTTAAAATAATTACAATTTCATATGGGCCCCTGTGTCAACTTGATAAGTCTTATCAGAAGTGGGGGACTGCCTCAGTCTCGTGTGTCTGTTGTTTATACTGAGGGGGGGAGGGCAGTTGACTTCATTTAGCTGTAATCTGGCACTGTGACCCAGGAATTAACTCCCAAAAAAACACACGCAATAAAACCACATGCATCTTAACCCTTCATTGTCTCTGTTGTTGTTTCTTCAAACAAAAATGGCCGCCACGCCACCACTCACAACTGAGTGGATGAGATGGAGAGGAAGTGTCTATGTGAAGTGTGTATGTGAAGTGTGTATGTGAAGTGCGTATGTGAAGTGTGTATGTGTTTCACTTTATGGCCTGAGAGCAGTAAATCTGAGACATTCAGGGCAGCCGTACATTAAGTCACTCCATTGGTTTTATGGCCCAGATTTAAGGGCAGGAGAGGCGAGCTCTGCTTTCAGCCCCGCTGACTGACTGAGGCTGGCTAGCCCAGTGTTTCTCAACAGGGGTGCCGCGGAAACGTGGCTGATACATAAAATAATGTAATATAATACATATTTAAGTTAATGCTTGTCAGTGGAATCTTTCATCTGCCATTTATGCACAATAAAGTAAGTATAGGTCGCCCCATGGTCAGCTGCAACTCAAAACGTAGGTCGTGTGACGTTTCCAAACATATTACTTTTCTAAGCTTGTGTGGTATCGGATGCGATGCCATGTTACGGCTTGTTGGTTTGGGGTGTTTTGAGATTTTTCATGAATTGAAAGGGTGCCTCGCCTTAAAAAAGGTTGAGAAACACT
>NC_085866.1:5802088-5804588 GCF_034702125.1 Engraulis encrasicolus
AGCCTGTGTTCTTATTAAAAGAGTTAATACACGATAACACTGTCAGTTCACTGAAATTAATTTTGCATTTCTGAGCAAGAGTTATTTAAGACAAGACAAGACATACATGTATAACATCAAAGGATTATTGCACAATATTGCACATTACATACAGTTTACATACATACAGACTTTCATATAGGCTACGTGAGGTGAGTATCGGAATGAAATGATATTTGAGAGTGTGTTAGATGACTGAATTGGCCTCGCAAAGTAAGGTTTGGATTAACAGATAAGAGATGTGTCCAATGGAAGAATTCTGTTGTAGTACATGGTGTGGAATGATAATGAAAAACTGAGATTAGGTTTATGTTTCGAAATAAGAGAGCAACTTTTCTACTTTGACCACTTATGATAGTATTTCTCAATGGGGCCGATACAGCCCTCAGGGGGCATTAGGGAGCCCTAGGGGTCGTTGAGAGGTATACAGTTGAGAGAGGGAAGCTTCATTGTAATTGGGGGCATTAGTCAATTTAATTTTTTGGAAAAAGGCGGGCATTGGCAGGCTTATTATGAGGTCAAGGGGGCGTTGGCAGGCTTATGATCCAGGGAGGTCCAGGGGGGCATTGGCAGGCTTTTGATGAAGTCCAGAGGCTGCTTGTTCAAAAAAGGTTGAGAACCACTGACTTACGACATAGTTGGAGATCAGGGTTGGACTGGGGGAGAATGAGGGCCTGGGCACTTATGGCTTAAAGGGGCCCCCTCATAATTAGCGACGCAGAATCGGCTCACCGGCGGAGTTTTTTTTCTGAAAATAGAGGCCCACTAGGGTGCGGGGCCCTCTTGGAAATGCCCCCTATGCCAGATGGCCAGTCCATGTCTGTTGTAGACCAAGAACCCAAGCGGGGGTGAAAGTCATTTATTTTTTTACATTTCTGAAAATAGGGGGCCACGAGGGTGCGGGGCCCATCCGGGAAATGCCCTCTATGCCAGATGGCCAGTCCATGCCTGTTGTAGACCAAGAACCCAAGCGGGGGTGAAAGTCCTTTATTTCTTTACATTTCTGAAAATAGGGGCCCACGAGGGTGCGGGGCCCATCCGGGAAATGCCCACTATGCCAGATGGCCAGTACAGCCCTGTTGGAGAGCAAGAAGCCAAGCAGCGGGGGTGAAAGTCCTTTATTTTTTTACATTTCTGAAAATAGGGGGCCACGAGGGTGTGGGGCCCTCCGGGAAATGCCCACTATGCCATATGGCCAGTACAGCCCTGTTGTTAGTAGAGTCATAAATGGAGGTTCCGTGACCAACCTCTGGCAACAATGTTTTGATGATTGATTTGACCTCTATGGACCCTTTAGAAAAGATTTAGCCCCCATGTCCCTCGCAAAAATCCCGGGCTTTTTTGCTAGAGAGCCAAATTCAAAATGGCGTCCGGCGGCATCTCTAAAAAATAACTTTTGATCTGGATGACCTAGAATCATGTATGAAGGCACTTTTTCATACAAGTCAACCATGAGGATTCCAAATCTGACATAATTTTGGTTATAAAACTTTGTTTTGACAGCGAAATTCAAGATGGCCGCCATCTAGAACCGTTATTTTCGACCTTTTTAGGCCGTCACCGCCCAAAATGATCATATTTGGACTGGGAACCTCCCAATTTGTGTGACTGTATTTCTCATGTAAAGATATTGAGAGAATAGCTGATCTACAAGCCCACAATTCCTCACATTGTGGGACGTAGTGGGCTTGTAGATGGGCTATTTTAACAATGTGTCTTTTTAGTAGGCTATTATTTGACAATTTGGCCGATATTTTAGCATTGTTAGATGATTACTTTGGATGCAGTGATGGTCTTTTACTTTGAGAGTCCTTACATTATGACCCCACCCCCCAAAACAGGGGGTCTTGACCCACAGGTTGAGAACCACTTATCTAGTTTAAAAAAAAGACCTTCACGTTTCACATTTTCCAAGCATTCTTGCACAGAGAAGCCCGTTGAGGAACTCGAGGCAAGAGCTGCTGAAATGGAAGAAGTGCGCTCACAGCAGTGATCAACTTGGTTGAAGACAGTCAGTTTGTGAAGCTCCCCGAGCTGCAAGAACACTGTGTTTTTGAGGAATGTGTGGTCTTACTCAACCCCAATGGCACATACTGGAAGAAGCAGAAGAGCAAGCTCATCTTGAAGATCGCCCTCCACACTGTTTTGAGTAAAGAATCCTATATTGCTCTAATTGACATAGGCATGATCTGGAGGATGGGAACCCCATCAGCAGAAGATTAGCAGACACAGGATGGCACCCTATACAAGTAGTTTGGGCTATGCCCAAAAACTGTCATCCATCATCCTTGCCTTCTCATGCTCCCAGTATCATCGGTGCCAATGATCCCTACGATACATCATACTTAACAAAAGAAGACGAACGAGACCTGCACATTCATGGTAATGCACATACACATGAAATTGACAAGTTCCCATCTGCCAAGTCTTTCAAAATGTTATTGTGTAGTGTCAAAAACAA
>NC_085866.1:5809588-5814588 GCF_034702125.1 Engraulis encrasicolus
GGGCAACATATAGAGAGAGAAGAGGAGAGGGCCCAAGCAACTACCCTGAGCAACTCCAAAAGGCACATCATACTTGTTGGAGACGTATTCTCCGATGGTGACAAAAAACTGCCTTCCTGTAATATATGTTTTGAACCACTCTAAGACGTGGCCGGACAGTCCTACCCAAGATTCAAGGCGGTCAATTAGTATGTTATGGTCTATCGTGTCAAAGGCTGCACTGAGGTCGAGGAGGATAAGTGCTGAAACTTTGTTAGCGGCAGTGCTGAGCCTAAGATCACTTATTATTTTGGTTAGTGCTGTTTCAGTGCTATGGTTGGCTCTAAAGCTGAATTTGAAATTTTCCAAGATATCATTCTGATGAAAGCCCACACACGTGCACACACACAGAAACACACAGACACAGACGCAGACACAGACACAGACCCAGACACACACACACACACACACACACACACACACACACACACACACACACACACACACACACACACACACACACACACACACACACACACACAGAAAGGCAAAGGGGTCCCTTGTCCAGGGCCCAGGGAGACAGGGGCCCCAGAAATGGCTCCTCAATGCATTGTTGCTTGTATCAGATTTGTGGCCCTTTCAGATGACTTTGTCTCGGGCCAGCCAAAGCTGTCAGCGCCGCGACCCTGCACACATACACACGCACACACACACACACACACACGCACACACACACACACACACACACACACACACACACACACACACACACGCACGCACACACACACACACACACACACACACACGTGGAGGGTGTGGATCAGTAGATCATGAAAGAGGATCCTAGTAAAGTGTTGTTTCAGACATTTCCTGACCCCGACCACATCCACCAGCTGACTCCTTTGACCTTTGACCCACTTCCTGGGTTTTAGCCGCCCCCAGGCTGGCGGTGCCCTGCCCTCACCCCCCCGGTGCCTGTCTGCCTGTCTGAGCTCAGGGCCCATGCTGAGGTGACTGAGTTCCCCCTGAAGTAAACATTTTAATATGGGCATTGGCAACAGACAATTTAGGTGAGGGCCCCACACATGGCGCAGTGGTCCAGGATACAGCAATAGTGTGCGGTGTGTTTTGTGATGATGTGTGTTATTCTGCACAGTAGATTTTGCTGGGCTACTTCAAGGCTGCGAGAGTTGTATGTATAACCGCGCGAATAGACCAGGCGCGATGCAATTCAAGCGACAGAGTGCAGCAGCAAGCGATACGAGCGATTGAGGAGACTAGAGTATGTCCGTACAGGCATTCCCATTGGCTGTGGTCACTGACCTCTATACAGTCATTGGCTGTCGCGGCTTGTCGCCGAACCGCGTCATAGAAAGTTGAAAGGATTTCAACTTCAAACTGTCGCGCTCGTCGCGCAAATCGCGCAAATCGCTCTGGTCTCCAGAATCATTTTTGTCGCGCTACTCAATACAAAGTCAATTACTTCCATCGCTCGCCTCGCTCTAGTCGCGGTAGGTGTATTTCTGTGGTAACTCATAGTGCTGGTCTTACTCAGTGAGTGCTGAAACACTGCTGATTTGACTCTGTACCCTTATACACCAGTGTACTCCATTCAGTTGCTTTTTTTTTTTTTTTTTTTTTTAAACAGTTTTTGGGATTTTTTTTTGGCCTTTATTGTGTAATAGGACAGTGAAGAGTGGAGAGAGACAGGGAAGGGTCGGCAAATGACCTTGGGCCGGAATCAAGTCGCCGGTGTAGCAGTCGAGTGCCTAGCCCATTGAGACACGCCTGGGCCATTTCATTTCATTTTGGTCAGGGTCCTTCTTTTGGGGTCATCCCTATGTTCCCCGGGTCCTATGTTCCCCTCTACCGGGGAACATAGGACCCTTTTTTCAAAAAAGGTCAAAATTATAACAGGAAAAGAGGGGCAATGACAAAGGGGATGAATTCGCCAGGAAGACAGACTTTATTTGGCAAACAAGAGACTTTCTAGGGTTCATGACAAAAGAATGCTTGACATAGATCTGATGGCTAGTGGGGGAAACGTCAGAGGGCAATTCTTTCCGAGAGTCCAACAACAACATAATATCAAAATGTCATGGTGGACGCGACCACCTGCCACCAAAAGTCAGCTCCTTTCGGTTCCTAGAAAACAGATGCCTTAAAATAATAATAATAATCCAGATCCCATTCGGCTACTAGGCCTATAGGCTATCTCCACATTGTTCCATAAGACAGCTTCGCTGACAAGCCTAGCTAATATAGTTGTAGTACCGGTACGCCAACATGTCACCAAAACAGTGTTCGGTGGTCGTTGTCTATTACAAAACTGTTAATAAAACCTGGGGTCTTCGGGTAGCCTAGGCCTACAACATTTAAAACTATGTCAGTCGTGCGCGCTGTCAAATGAGAGCCACGAGAAACGCGGTGGGGCGCAACATCGTCCTGTGTTTCGCAACATCGTCAACGGCAGGGGCAAACGCTAGTACTTCCGGGGCACATAAGGCTGAGAAATGAAAATATGAAACATTAAAAATAGCACGTCGGCTTTTTTTCATTGCCATTGTTTTGAAATGAAGTACAAAATAAATTTTGGAAATTCAGATCGAAATTTGTTTTTTCGTTTGTCACTAAAACGAAATAATGAAATAACCAGCCGTTTTTTCGTTTTTTGTTATTTGGTTCTGAATCGAAAAACAAAAGAACGAATGGTACACGGACCTAGGACCCGGGGAACATACGCTCGGGCAACCCGGGCAACGCTCCCCTTCTTTTGCTCTACATGGCCCTCAAAGGTCAGGGGTAGAATCTCACCGAACCAATCAGCGAACAGGGGAACCGTTTGTAAGAAATGATGTCAGGTTTGAGGCTCATATGAACTGCAGTACATGAGCAGGTTGTATTTGGCACAAGACAGCAGCAATGGGCCAAATAATTCAATTGTTTTAAACTCCAGCAAAGTGCACAGTACATTTCCAGGAAGAGAACATTATCTCAATACGGTGAAGACAAACCCTCTGTATAAACTGAAGTTTCGAAGGACCTGCTGGTTTACTGTTATTCAGCCCTTCAAATAACAGAAAATATAACATGATTTATGATATGATTTTAACCTTCCATTGGCACGCAAAGTGTGTTTTGGAGTGCGTTTATGACAACATCGGTTGAAAAGTGAATATTGTCTTGTACATCCTGTGGAGTAGCAGTTCTTTCTTTCTTCCTGCTTTCTTTCGCTTTCAGTTCTCACATTTTGTTGCAACTTAACACAGCGGATGGCAGCTGATGTGAGATTTCTGTGGCTATTGTGGTGAAATGCAGCCGATAATGAGAAGGAATGTGCTCTTGGTGTCAAAGCTCCTCGACCACGGGCAGGGCAAACAGCTCAGATCGAGTTCAGATGATGCAGAACAGAAGTCAGTAATTAAAGTAAAGAACCCGACTGTACGACTCGTTTGTGTGTGTGTGGGAGGCAGAGGATTAAGATGTCAGGAGAAACTGTGTGTGGTTTTCCATCTGTCTGAGTTTCGTAAAAGTTATTTCCCGTTTTCACAGCTGTTAGCAAGACAAAGAAAATTCTCACTCAAACACTCACTCATCATATTCCCCTGACTAGAGTCATGATGGAGGAAGCTTTGTGTGTGCTGGCAATGCAAGAGTCATGATGTCACAGGCTTGCGGTGATTACGTAAGAAGCACCTGTAGGAGAGGAGATAGAGGTGGAGGAGGAGAAGGAAGATGAGGAGGAGGAGGTGGAAGTGAAAGAGGAGGTGAGGTGGGAAGGAAGTGGTGGAGGAGGTGGAGGAAGAGGTGGAGGAGGAGGTGGAGGAGAGAGGAAGAGGTGGAAGAGGAGGTGGAGGAGGAGGAGGAGGTGAGGTGGAGGAGGAGGTGAGAGAGGAGGTGAGGTGGGAAGGAAGTGGTAGAGGAGGTGGAGTAGGTGGATGTGTGACCATCCAGTTGGCCCAGTGGGAGGTGGAGGTGGAGGACGAGGACGAGATGAGGTAGAGGAGTAGGTGGAGTAGGTGGGGGCGTGACGCTCCAGTTGTCCCAGCCCAGTCTGGGCTGCGTGAGAGCAGGTGGAGGTGGTGGAGGTGGAGTAGGTGGAGGAGGAGGTGGAGGTGGTGGAGGTGGTGGAGGTGGATGAGGAGGCGGTTGGGCCAGTCTGGGCTGCGTGAGAGCAGGTGGAGGTGGTGGAGGTGGAGTAGGTGGAGGTGGCACCATGCAGTTGTCCCGGCCCAGTCTGGGAGGTGAAGGTGGTGGTGGAGGAGGAGGAGGAGGTGAGGTAGAGGTGGTAGTGGAGGAGGAAGAGGTGATGTGGAGTTGAAGGAGGTGGAAGTGAGTTAGAGGTGAGGTGGAGGAGGTGGAGGTGGAGGTGGTGGTGGAGGTGTGACGCTCCAGTTGTTCCGGGCCAGTCTGGGCTGCGTGAGAGCAGGTGGAGGTGGTGGAGGTGGAGGAGGTGGAGGTGGTGGAGGTGCGTGAGAGCAGTGCTCGACTTGAGCAGACTAGCAGGTAAGAGGATTGGGGAGCCTGGACTGTGACTGGGGCTGAGACTGAGAACTGAGAACAGCAGAGCCGATTAGTATCTTAACTTACACACTTCAAAGTTTACAGTACACAGTACAGTATATGCTTAGGTTCATGAGGGTCCGCCCATCTGTCTGTCTGTCTCTATGTCTCTCTGTCTCTATGTCTGTCGCTATGTCTGTCTGTATGACTGTCTGTCTGTATGTTTGTTTATATGTGCTGCGTGTGAGTGCGTGTGTGTGTGCGTGCGTGCGTGCGTGTGTGTGTGTGTGCGTGCGTGCGTGCGTGCGTGCATGTGTGTGTGTATCTGTGTGTGTGTGTGCGTATGTGTGCGTGCGTGTGCGTGCGTGTGTCTGTGTGTGCGTGTGTGTGTGTGTGTGTGTGTGTGTGTGTGTGTGTGTGTGTGTGTGTGTGTGTGTGTGTGTGTGTGTGTGTGTGTGTGTGTGTGTTGTATGAGATTAGCAGGTCAGCAGTGCAGCTGTGTGTGGGAGCATTACTTA
>NC_085866.1:5817088-5822088 GCF_034702125.1 Engraulis encrasicolus
GTGCTCTTGTGTATTGCGTGTGTGTGTGTGTGTGTGTGTGTGTGTGTGTGTGTGTGTGTGTGTGTGTGTGTGTGTGTGTGTGTGTGCGTGTGTGTGCGCTGCAGGTGTGCTTGTGCATGTTTGTGACAAGGGTAGTTAAGTGCATGGTTCGCATGAGTGCATGATGGCGTGTATTGGACGGTGTGCATGCAGCAGAGTATGTTTAAATGTTTATGTGTGTGTGTGTGTGCGTGTGTGTGCGTGTGTGTGTGTGTGTGTGAGAGAGAGAGAGAGAGAGAGAGAGAGAGAGAGAGAGAGAGAGAGAGAGAGAGAGAGAGTATGTGTGTGAGTGTGTGTGCGTGCACATGTGTGTGTGTGAGTATGTGTGTCTGAGTGTGAGTGTAAGTGTGTGTGCGTGCGTGCCTGCCTGTGTGTGTGTGTGAATATGTGAGTATGTGAGTATGTGTGTCCGAGTGTGTGTGTGTGTGTGTGTGTGTGTGTGTGTGTGTGTGTGTGTGTGTGTGTGTGTGTGTGTGTGTGTGTGTGTGTGTGTGTCTGTCTGCCCATGTGTGAGTCCGCATGTGTGAGTGCGCATGTATGAGTGTGTGTGTATGTGTGTGCCTGAGTCGCGTGCAGGTCTTAACTGCCCCACATTTCCCAGCCATGCCCTGTAGACCCACCCTGCCCCCCTCCCTCTACACCAGTGATTCTCAAGGTGTGGTCCGGGGACCACTGGTGGTCCGCGACAGAGCTCAGGTGGTCCGCGAGGGGATTTCTACTTTTCCAAGACAAGCTAACAGTAGGCTATATTTATGACATTATTACAAAGATAATCATAGCTGAAGTAATAGTTTCACCACAATAAGACTAGCTTGTAATGTAAATAAAAAGCAAGTGATCTGCATCGAAATTAGCAGTGTCAAATTAGCACGTCAACTGTCAATCCAGGTCCCTGAACATTTTTGGGGGGGACAAATAGTTTGAGAAACAATGCTCTAGACCCCTGCCCGCCTCCCCCCAGATCCCTGCCCCCTTCCTTCATAATTCATCCATGTTGCTTGATGTAGGGAATGAGGCCACTGGCAAAAAAAGAAAACCCCGTCTCACACTACCTGCCTGCTCTGCTGTACATATTTCATGTTTCATTCTCCCAGGGCAGCTGACAAACTTTTGCTGGGCCCAGGACAAAGTCATCTGGAAGGGCCCCCTCGCCCAATACACAATGTAATGGGGACCCAATCCTGGGCCCCCTATCTCTCTGGGCCCAGGACAACGTACTCCTTTGTCCCCACTGGTCGGTGGGTGTGTACATACTCCTCCCACAGAGCAACATAACCCAGTAATACACGGCCCCTGTTATAACTTATAGCCAAGTCGCCTAATTCCGCCCGTCCCCAAATTCCGCCCGCCTACTTATAAGTGATGATAGTTAATTATGTATCCACTGTTTAAGTCAGGAATGGATATCGACATGATACAGAGTTTAAATGCTTACAATTTGAAACGGTGATGACATTTAAAACCGAGTCAAATGGCCATAAACAGCATTTTAATGAAGGGTTTCGTAACGGCAGCATGAAAGAGATGGAACTTTAATTTCACGACGACATTCTGGCTAAAAACTCGCCCTGGCCGCTTTCCTGTTTCGGTTTAGGACCAAAATTATTCAACCATTTCCACAGTAACGACCAAACTAATCACAGTTCCTGCATCGGTAAAGCCAGGACTGCAAGTGTGAACGAAATCAACACAACAGCATGAAGGAATAATACAGTAACGGAAATACCAACGTGACCTGAAATCAAGTGGGCAGAATTGGGAGCCTTTCGCCGGTGAATTGTGCTGAAACTAGATTTTGGACATGCAGGACGTTATCGCCAAATTACGATAGAAAGGGCTACCAATGTTAGCTAATATTGCTCATTACCTCATCTACACAGTTGCCGCTATCCAAAAATATACGATAGCATAATTAAATAGTATTTGAAATAGTGATATTATCACGTTTTCAGTGAAGTGATCAGTGAAGTGGGCGGAATTTGGCGACCTTACTATATATTACTGTTACCAGAATGGCAATGACCAAGTCGTAATGTATTACTAAAGGCCCTGTGCACTGTCATAGTGGTGTAGTAAAGGTTTTTCAGTGACTATTACAGCGTTCCACTGGTGGAACGGTGTACATGAAGGGACTACAGGGTAGTGATGAGGTTGAATTACGCTACATTACATTCATGTCGATCCAGTGATGAACGATTACGTGTTCATCCAGAGCAACTAGGAATCACCCTGGAGCAATGCATGCTTGGGGTTAAAAAGTTTAAAGTTTAAAAAGTTTAGCAATGTTAATCCAACACTTAAAGGAATAATCCGGTGTAAAATGGCTTAAATGGTGTTAAAACATGATGCTGCGGGCTAAGTTTGGGTGCTTACCTTAACTCCATTAGTGCCTTGTACTGAGAAATCCAGCGCTAGTTAGCCGATGCTAACATAAGGCTTTTGCCGTGGTTCACCAGGGCATGAAAGTAGCCATTGTTATAAATTTCTACTTTCCACCCATTTACGACGCTCAAAGTTGTCCAAAACTTCATTCTGCAACCGCAACTCTACAGAATGAAGTTTTGGGCAACCTTGAGCGTCGTAAATGGGTGGAAAGTAGAGATTATAACGATGGCCCTGGTTCCCTGGTGCCCTGTATTACACACAAATTACCACTGCCTTATTTTTTTTACTGTGGATGAACTCCCATGCCTGTATTTTGTCTTACTGACACATGAATGAAACCTGTGATCCACTGACCGCAAGACCTGCTCTCTCTCTCTGAGCTCTCGGCTACAGCTGGGTTCTCTCTCTCTCTCTCTCTCTCTCTCTCTCTCTCTCTCTCTCTCTCTCTCTCTCTCTCTCTCTCTCTCTCTCTCTCTCTCCCCCTCTCTCTCTCTCTCTCTCTCCCTCTGAGCTCTCGGCCACAGCTGCGTTATGAAACTCAGGGGCAGCGGAGGAAACAGGCAGCTAACCATGGCACTGACCCTAATATCAATGTCAGTGGGACAACAGAGATTCAGCTCAGCTCAGCGTTATTGTGAAGTCACTGTGCAACGCACCGCGCGCAGGACAACACGCACACACACACACAGACTAACACAGTCTAACACACAGATTAACACACACATGCACGTGCACACCCAAACACACACATGTATGCCTGCGCGCACCCACACACATACACACACATACACATGCGTGCGCGCGCGCAGACACACACACACACGCACGATGAAACAATGAGCCATCCTCAGGAAGAGTAATAGATAGCGCTAAAGAGATCCAGAGGTTTACAGTTGAGTAGTTCCCATGACGTTCTCCTGCGGTAGAAAATCCCCAATTCCTCTGCTGCCCTAATTCTCCTGCTGATCTAGTTCTTCATCAGTGGAGGGTCATGTACTGTATACTGTATATAAACACACACACGCACACACACACACACACACACACACACACACACACACACACACACACACACACACACACACACATTCACACACACACACACACACACACACACACACACACACACACGCACGCACGCACGTGCGCACATGTGCACACGCGCACGCACACACACACGCACACACACACACACACACATGCTTACTCAGGCAAAACGACAGCATGCATAAACACAGCAGAAAAGAGCACAGCACACCAGCTCACATCTTATACTGTACTGTAACCATTACTCTTACACAGCGTAAACAAAGAGATATCTTTTTTTTTCTTTAAGAAAAATGGCCGAAGAAGGGATTTTGACTGATATGGAAATCCTTGAGGAAGTCCACGCACACTTATATGTAGGAACATCACAATGTGAATATCATTTTTAGTTGAAGACACAACCAAGTACTGTAGTGTTCAGTGTACTATAAGATCTAGCCTGATGGAACTGAACAGTCTGATGTGAAACCAAATATCCCTATGGGACAATAAATAATCTAATCTTAAAAAGTATAAGCAAGAACATTCTTTTCAGAAATTTAAACAACTAAAAAATTTGTTGAAAATATTGGTCTGGTGTAAAGTTGTAGGCCTACTTTTCATGAATTCTACTACATGTAGGTATTCATCAAAACACAAGCAAGAAAGCTTCAGAATGTTTAGCCTTGCAGTAAAAGAAAACACACTTAGTGATACATGAGATCAAATTAAAATAGGTCCCCTTGAATGCACTTCAGCTATTTTTTATGTCTTATAAACACATTTGTCATATAGTGTAATATGAGTTACTACGAAGAGCAGTACAATTAAGGTTGGTTTCCTGGGCCATAAAACGAGTGAAATGAGTCGGCTTTCCCATAGTAGTATTTTAATTAAAAGAGATGTGCATGTACCCGTAAAGCAGGCAAACAACAATCAGCATTCCTGTGGTGCTTACAGTGCAGTGGAAATGAATAAAGTGTAGAGATATGTGTGTGTGGGTTATATGGAATAAAGTGTAGGGATATGTGGAATAAAGTGTATGGATATGTGGAATAAAGTGTAGGGATATGTGGAATAAAGTGTAGGGATATGTGGAATAAAGTGTAGGGATATGTGGCTGTGGGTTACATGGAATAAAGTGTAGGGATGTGTGGAATAAAGTGTAGGGATGTGTGGAATAAAGTGTAGGGATATGTGGCTGTGGGTTATGTGGAATAAAGTGTAGGGATGTGTGGCTGTGGGTTATATGGAATAAAGTGTAGGGATATGTGGAATAAAGTGTAGGCCTATGGATATGTGGGTGTGAGTTATATGGAATAAAGTGTATGGATATGGGGGTGTGGGTTATATGGAAGGGCAAGCAAGCACAAACTAGTACAGGCAGAGAAATGCTGCTGCATGCATTGACAGCAGACACCCCTTGCAGATGCATATTTATGGATACTTTCACACAAACATCTTAACACACATTCACACTGGCACGCACGCACGTGCACACATGCACGCGCGCACACATGTTAGTACACATGCACGCGCGCACACACACA
>NC_085866.1:5832088-5834588 GCF_034702125.1 Engraulis encrasicolus
GAATCGATACAGGAACATGGCTGCGATACCCAGCCCTAGCCATAACGCAAACCCAATCCTGGTAACCGTAACTGAGGAGCAGTTTGTAGCACAGCTTGACGGGTTGGACATATTGACAGGACACTGGCATAACATCTACTACTGTAACCAGAGGCGATACTAGTGTCAGTGGGGGCCCCAAGCAAAAACCCAACATAATGGGCATTGGAAACAAATCACTGTTATTATAGTTTAAAGATGAGCTGTTCACCATCTAGAAGCATGGGGGCCCCAAGCGGCTGCCTGCCTGGTGACAAGATGCGCCTCTGACCGTAACACATGCTATGACCTGGAAAGACCCTAAGTAAACACAATAGTAACTTGCAGAAACTTGCTGTAACTTGAAGAGCTAGATCGTTGGTACAGGATCTGTGGGTATCTTTTTTTCTGTGTTTTTGTTGGGCGGTTGTTTTATGCTCCCTCTATTATTCCGCCTTGGCCACGTCTTGTGTTTTATTATTTTGTTGTTTAAAGTTTACTGAGGGCTTGGCTGCCCGCAGTGAATCAGGAGGAATAAAAACTGAACAACACGAAGGAGGCAGCGCACAAAAACACACAGGCACTCTCTCTCTCTCTCTCTCTCTCTGTTCACTCTCTCTCTCTCTCTCTCTCTCTTGTTCGCTTGCACTCTCTCTCTCTCTCTCTCTCTCTCTCTCTCAACTCACTGACTCCTGATCCCGTATCTCCCTGGCACACAGCCCTTACAAAACACCGGAATGTTAAAAATGCTTGTAAGAAACTTCTCTCCCCTTCATCATGCGCTGGTATTGGATTTTCCCCCTCCCGGCCACAATAGACTGGATTTAAATCAAACCCTCAAAGTGGACGCATGGACTGGCGGCTTAAAACCTTCATATTCTTGCGTAAACATCTACAGTACACTGGCTCAGTTCCCAGGCTGCTGCTACTTTGTCAGACATGATGTGGCACTTCCAGTCAAAGGGATCTTCTACTCTGCTGGATGAAGCAGCGAGGTGCTTTCTCTCTCCTCTCTTCTCCTCTCCTCTCCTCTCCTCTCTTCTCCTCTCCTCTCCTCTCCTCTCCTCTCCTCTCTTCTCCTCTGCTCTCCTCTCCTCTCATCAGTCTCCTCTCCTCTCCTCACCTCTCCTCTCCTCTCCTCGGTCTCCTCTCCTCTCTTCTCCTTTCCTCTCCTCTCCTCTCCTTTCCTCTCCTCTCTCCTCTCCTCAGTCTCCTCTCCTCTCCTCTCCTCTCCTCTCCTCTCCTCTCCTCTTTGTCATACATGATGTGGCACTTCCAGTCAGCAGCTGCCCTTCGGCTTTCCTCCTCCACAGCTAATGAGCTGCTGGATTGAGCAACAAGGTGCTTTCCTCTCCTCTGCTCTGCTCTGCTAGTGAACTCATTGCATAGGTCTGGTAAGGCTGAATCAGCCTTTTTCACTGTCGGAGAAATTAGACTTTGAAGTGAGACACGTATACATACCAGTCCCGGTTTAACCCATTCGGGTAGAGCAGGGGTGGGGAACCCACGTCTCGAGGGCCGCCTGCGGCCCCTGAGGCCGCTCCATCCGGCCCCCGATACAATTTCAATGCCACTCAGCTCCACATGAAATATGACACATCCCGCAAAGGAATCCCAGAAATCGCACCTGCAATACAGCCAAGCCACACTCAGGGAACCCAGAGAGGGCGGTATCCGTTCAAAAGGTGGCCGCCCTCAATATAGGCTCAAAAAGAAAGGGAAAATCTTGGCCCGTGTTCACAGCACGGCCCTCGGAGGACTTCCACGGCCCTCAGATGAACCCGAAGTGGCCCCTCGAATGAAAAAGGCTCCCCACCCCTGGAGTAGAGCCTTTGTCATAAATGAAATGATCGATGGGGTCTGACGCCATGTGAAAAAATTGCTGAAAAAATGCCCATTGAGAAATAATTACTGGTGATAGGAGTGAACCCTGTTGAAGTTTCAAATGTGCATCTGATTATCCCCAATCACGACGCTTGAACATGATTTCTATGTGTTATCGGTCACCTTCTCCCTCCTTCTCCTTTCCCCATTCGCTGATTGGTTATGTTGTCTGTACTGACAACACGAGTAGCCTAAATATCCTCCCTGAAGACCCGACCCAAATGTATACTGGAGGGAAATGTGAATTGACTCGAGGATTACGGATGGCAATGCCAGGCTGAACAAACTCACCTACCAGCAAAAAAGCATTTCTAACTGGCTAGTTGGTGGAATGTCGAACCATTGGAAAATCGCAGATGAATTCAGTCCATGGCTCTCAAATCACAACCAACACTCTTTCTAGTGAGTGTTGTAAATGTTGATGTATAGCAAGCTTTTGGAGTGGGGCTTAGAATGCTGACAACACGGCTGTGCTGGCCTAACTATGTGCAGTTATAGTAAGCAGTTGCAGTTTGAACACCAACAGTTGGTTCCACAGCTTTGCCATGATGGTGGTACGAATGAGTCCTGGCTAACAGATTTGCCTGTGATGGTGGTG
>NC_085866.1:5837088-5849588 GCF_034702125.1 Engraulis encrasicolus
ACACGGTGTGCTGCCCTTACATGCACATTGCACAAACATGCCGATAAATATACTCTCTCTCTCTCTCTCTCTCTCTCTCTCTCTCTCTCTCTCTCTCTCTCTCTCTCTCTCTCTATCAAAAACACACACACAGACCATCTGGCGTCATGGTGGAGCTTAATCTGCTTATGGCCATGCCTGCCGCGTAGTGTATATCCGGTAGCCTACCAGGGCGGCACTGGGTGACTGTGTCAATCTGTGACATACATAACATCACTAGTGGGATTGCTCTCTGATTTCTCATTACCCAGCATGCCTCGCTTCACATCCTTCATTGCATTATCATCATGAACCAGAAAAAAATCCCTGCCTGACACGTTGTACACGTACAGTACATAGGTCTGCTTTGCATGTAAGTGTATATACAGTATATGATATGGGTATGTTCATGTGCCAGTTCTTGGTAAATACATTTACAGGATTTGGGTCCGCCTACACAATGTTAGATAACCTGATTTTGTCCTGTCCTTTCATGACAGAATCGGCCTTACAGTACACCACCAAAGAATATTGATGGGCAATCTAAGGTCTTTGGTATCACTGTGACCATTGACACCACTTTTTTTACAGAAACATTATGTTATGTTTAGCAGATGCTTTTATGCAAAGTGATAGAAGAGAGATAAAGAATAGTATACAGAATGAAACAGGTCTGTGTGATAGAAAACAATAGTGTCCTTGTATTCAATTTCATCCGGAAGAGAACATGGGGAAAGGTGTGTAGAACATTCAAAGTAACCTGCTACAGTGGCACCTGCGAGGAGCATCTTAGCATATCAGCATATCAAGAGGAGCGGTGGTGAGAAGAAGACGCTTCCAGAAGATGCCTTTCATTCCCTTCCCTTCCTAGCATGTCACACATACTGTGCACACGTGGGAGAGCAGCATTGCTTCAAAGGCTGCCTCCTCCTCCGCTCCATCCCCCATCTTCTCTTCTCTTCTCTTCTCTTAGCGCATGTGTGCAGGGCTGGACTGGCCATCTGGCATCGCAGGCATTTCTCGGTGGGCCCTGTGCCCTCGTGGGCTTTCTATTTTCAGAAATGTAAAAAAATAAAATAACACATATTGTTTTTACATTTCTGAAAATAGGGGCCCACGAGGGTGCGTGGCCCACCGGTGAGCCAGTTCTGTGCCGCTAATTATGAGGGGGGCCCCTTTAAGCCAAAAGTGCCCGGGCCCTATATCTCCTCCAGTTCAGCCCTGGATGTGTGTGTGTGTGTGTGGATGGTATCGCATCTGAGCTTCACAGAGGCAGAAGGCGCTCTGATTTGCAGATGTGCTCGAGTGCGTGTGTATCACACCACACCACACGGCACGTTGTTTTCACTTTGAGGGAAAGCATCTCTGAGCTCACAGCTGAGCTTGTAGTAGTAAACTAGGAGACCATGATTACTGTTTTCTCTCCCATTGTCTCCTGATTTTGGTTAATCCTCAGGCTTGGCAGAGATGTCATCTAGAGCAGTGGTTTTCAACCTTTTTTGAGCCAAGGAAGGGACACCTTTTTTCGAGGACAAAATGCCAAGGCGCACCACCAATTCTAAATGTTAACTCAAAAAAATAGAGCCCTATTGTCTGTATTAACAATGTACGTACAGCCATTCTAGAATGTTCCAAGGCACATCAGATGATCTTTCACGGCTCACTAGTGTTCCCTGGCACAAGGGGTGAAAAGCACTAATCTACTGTGGGCTGAGGCAGGTGGGATGCAGCATGGTTGTAAAATGAAATCACCTCTGCTTTATTTGGTCCATTTAATCCAGATATAGGAGCCTGTATGGTCTGTGTCTCTGTGGTGTGGTGAAGGGAACCTATTCTCTCCTCTCGCGAACCACATCTGTATGCAGACAGGGTCTTGCACACCTCTTGCTCTCCTCCTTTCCCACTCCAGTGTTTTCAATCATGCCACTGCCTCCACCCATCCCTGCCTCTCTCTATTCGTTTATCTCATCACTCACTCTTTTCTTTGTCGCATGTGTCTGCCCTCCTGTTTTTTTCCCCTACTACTTCCCCTCCTCATCTCTCCCTCTACCTCTCTCTCTTCCTCTGTCAATGTGATTTGTTCCCCCTCTTCCCTTCTTCTGCATCCCATAATACTCCTATGGTTCAGTGCTCGGGGCTGGACATTAATCACAGGTGGCCATGGTGACAGGCTGCCCGTCGTCATTGGAGACGAAGAGACTGGTCTCAGCCCCCCACTTGACAATGTTGATCCATCATGTACTGTACTAATGCAACAGCTACTGATGGTAAATCAACAAAAAACATCTGACCAGAAAAGGGAATAAAGATGGTCTGTTGCTAATGGTGGCTTGACCTAGATGTTCTTATTTTGATGTTATGTATCGATTAATTGATTCGTGGAATATACATTGACCCAACACTGCTCTACAACATAAATCACGTTGTATTGGAATGATCAGATCATGGCACCGTTTGTTGATATGCACACTAGGTATCTTGGAAAAGTTTAGTTTTATCCACAAAAACATGTTTGCTACTTTCCCCTGGCATGTGATAGAGAGTTACCTTTGCATGCACCTTGACACTACTGAACTTGGCAGGACTACAAGAGGAGATGATCGGGTCTGCACGTAAGCCCTGCCTGCTCTTGGGCCGCTGCCATAGAGAGTGAAGAGATGAGACGAGATGAGACGAGGGGCCCAGCCAGTGTTGCCAGGTTGGGCTGTGTCCCGCCCTATTGGGCTGCTTAGGAAGGCCTTCTGCGGGTAAACAATGTTAAAAGGGCATTTAGGTGGAGTTTTCAGTCAATTTATGGCCATCGAAATCAATAAAATTTCATTGAAATTGGGCGGGATTTAGTGCTTCCAGGCGGGTTTTGAGCATTTTTTGGGTTGGAAATCATCGGTCTCATCTGGCAACCCTGGGCCCAGTAACACTTGACTAGCTTTGCCCTGATTGGCGTGCTCAGACAAGCCCTACAGCGCACCGATGGGTGAAGGCAGAGATCTATTAAGTAGAAGTAGCAGTACTCTTACAAATGTAATTACAACACTAGTAGTATGATATTATATGCATTAGTTTCACCTTTGTAATATCATACAACTAATGTTGTAATTACAGAACATCTTCAAGATACGTCTACTTCTACTTTATACAACTCTGGGTGAAGGTGTCCTGTTTGTGTGAATAGATATGCCATCTTTTACTGTTAGAGTTGGAAGTTAAAAGTTATTCGGGAGGGGGTTGTTCGTATTTTTATTATTTTTTTGCTCGATTTTGGAGGGCATTTAGGCAGGTGTGTATGTGTTGTTTAACGGTATGTGTGTGGGAGAGTTCAAAAATGCATTTCTTCACATTTCACTGCTGTGAATAGACACCCACCCACCTACAGCACTGTAGGAAGCTGAATCTGACATCCAAAAGACTGCCAGAAAAAAGAGACAACCTGAGAGGCTTCTATTCTATTAATAATTTATCTGAAAAGTGAGACCTCAGCACTACCGCTGTTCTCCTGGCAGCACACGAGACGAACCAGGAAACAGAAATCTGGCACGGGCAACTTGGGGCCCCAAAAAAAGAATAAATAAGAACTCTCCACCCATAGTGAGCTACTGTATACACTTTGCCAGAAGATTTCACACTGTGAACAACCTATTTTAAAGGACATTAACAGTAGCAAAACTAGAAATGCACTCAGAGAGTGCAGACCTCCGTCAAGGAAGCTGTTTGATAGATTATTTATGTTACGCACTATTTTTTTAAAGTCTTTCTGCCTTGTTTTTGTGAAGTTAGAAACTGGAATGTCAAAATTCGCCCTAACCCGCAATGGTGAAGAATCTTCAAAAAACAAACAAAAAAAAATCTTGGATCCGGATCGTCATCCGATCACCACCAAAATGTAATCACTTGTACCTCTTGTCATTTCCAACAAGTCAAAATTTAATCAAAATCCATTCATAATTTTTTTCTTGAGTTTTTGAGTCCTGCTGACAGACAAACAGACAGACAAACAGACAAACCAACGCGACCGAAAACATAACCTCCTTGGCGGAGGTAAATAGAGATGTGTTTGTCTCATAGACGGGGCATTATTGCTTCACTTTTAACCCTTTTCCAAACCAGGGTCATGAGTAACACCACTGGGGATCCAAGATGAGATCACAGCATGGCAATACAAACACTATCCAACCTCCTCCTCTCTCTCTACTCTGCCAGGACAATGTTTTTCTTAAAAAAATAAATAAAAAAAAACTCAAAAGAAACGGTGAACCAAAACCCCATTTACACATTGAAACTATTACAGAGCTCACAAATTATTGTGGGAGCATTAAAGAAGTGCAAGGAAACCCAATGCATTTATGGACACTTTTTTTCTTTATTGAAATATAAAGACAAGAGGTCAAAGGAGAAAAGAGTGCAAATCCCTCTCTCTCTCCCTCTTTTTTTGAAACTGGCCGTTGCGCAACTCAAACAGTAACATTTGAACGGGGCATTCACAAACAATGGCTCCTCACAAAAGAGCACTCAGTCATACAAGATTTTTTGTTTGTTTGTCTTAAGTCATTCCACATCCGTGGGTAGGTGTGTAGGCGTACGTATGTGTGAATCTGTGTGTGTTCAAATCATTACCATGCGCATACTGTGTTGTGTTATGTTGTGGGCATGTTGTAAAGTCCGTATAGTAGTGGATTCTCAACGGCAAAACAATGAAAACGAAATGAACGAAAGGAACCAAACTTCTTCACACACTGAACACTCAACAAGTATTGATACTTTTGAAAACTATGAAACATTGCATGTGAGGTCAAGTCTCTTTGTTTTTTTTTTTCTGGTTGTATTTAGGTAACCGCTGATAGTCCTTTTTTTTGTACTAGCTATACCCGTTTCTGTCTTCTCTGTCTTTGCACTGAAATGACCAGGCATTGTCTTTTCTTTGCCATTCAATCTATGGGCAACTCCCCCCACCCCTCGTCCCCGTTTCCAGGGCTCGAGGCTGGGAGAGCCAGTCAATGTCCTCAGTCCCCCTGAACAGATGGCCAAGGTGACCTTCGAACCCTGACCAGAGCGGCGCGCTCTGCTCCTCTAACCAACATACTTAAACCACTTGTTGACAACATGACGAGACCTTTTTTTTTTGCTTTTTTAAAACCAAACAGAGCTCTGTCCAAAGAGTACAGCATACGATAAATATTAAAACAGCAAAACAAAAACAGCTTATTCAGAAGAGTCCTTATCCATACAACCCATCTGGGTTCGTTCTCTCTCTCTCCCCCTCTCTTTCTCTCTCTCTCTCTCTCTCTCTATGTGCTGGAATGTTCTTTGTGTGTGTGAGTGAGTTTAAAAAGTGTGCTTTGTTTCGATGGTGTTCCAAACGTACATGAGATGCAGATGCGCCTTCTCTCACTCTCTCTCACTCACTCACACACACTCACATTCACATATACACACACACGCACACGAGGGTTTATCTTCATACACTGTGGCAACAAATTACAACAGCATTAACAGTCTAACAGCCATGGTTACTGGAAAAAAAACATTTATTTTTTTCCACGGAAGATTATCTTTTTTTTTCACAGTATTTATGAAGGTCTCTTTTTTGCTATTGTTTCGGTACGCGCGCCTTTTCTCTCTTTGTGAAGCAGACACACACACACACACACATATATACAAACACTCATCGTACATACCAGTTTTACAGAGTTTATCTGTAAGTGTGCAGGTGTGATAAGTGATCGTTTCTAAAAGTGAAAGTGAGGGTGTGTGTGTGTTTGTGTGTATGTGATAAACGTTTGTCGATGTGCAGTAAGGTTTGGGACTTCTACTGTATCCATGTTGGGTTCATCTACCCTTTAGGTTATGCACTACTGTATCTACCTTTTGGACTGAAGCTCAGGTGACATCCACACTGCACCTATAATGCACTTTCCTCAGCCGTAAGAGACTGGAGGCTCCTGATGTATCTCAACAGTGATGGTCGGCTGCCAATCAGCCAATCAATAAGCCAGTCAGTCAATCAGTCTCGCTGTCAATCAAGCAATCTATCAAACAAACAATCAATCCTAAAGTGGCCAAGACTTATTTGCACTTTGACGTTTTAAGTTATTTGTCGACGACACTAAATAAAAGCCCAACGTTTTCTGAGAGCAGAGTAGCACCAGGTAACCGACAGCAACAGCAACAGCTCTGGGTTCAAAGGTCACCGCCACGTCCAGAGCTGTCAAACATCCGGTTCAAAAGTAAAAATCCCTGCCACAGTTTCCTTTCAACAGAGGTGACTCCACTGAGCAACCTGGTCAACCAGGATCGAGTACTCCTTATGATCAGCTGATTCAGAGCAGATCGAATTTGTGGTAGAGGTAAATCATCTAATAGAAGAGCCTGGAGTGGAGTCCTCACTTTCTTAACTAAATGATGCCTGCAGGTATATCTATTAGCAGGTTTACCACTTCCTGTAGGTTAACTAAGCCTGGTTTATCACTTAACCATGTTCTTAGTATACCCCCCTGGTTGGATGGAAGTTGTGGCAGGGTTTCAGCTGTCTGAACCCGGGTTTGACACCTCCACACCCCCCTTCCACAGTCTTAAGACACACAACTAAAGTACCTGAATGTCGACAGTGTCACTCTGCAGCTCTATCGCTGCCTTCCTCGTTATCGTCATCCCCACCATCCTCCTCCTCCTCCTCATCATCATCATCAACCTTTCATCCATTAAAAAAGCTTTTCCATTAGCATTGCAAATATTATTGCTTTAGACGGGGCTCTGTGTCAGCCTGTGGAGAGTCTGGGTGTTTCTCAAAGTGAACTGTTCTAGCCTTACTAGTGCGATTAACACCCATTTTCACAGGAGTACCGGCAGAGAGAATAGAGAGAGAGAGGTTCCATTGGCCCATTGTTTCCTGGTTCTATTATGGCCCCCCTTAGGCAGACCTAGGCAGACCTAAGGACTGTTCTATTCATTGTAGGAGCATTATGACACGCCCCTTTAGGCAGACCGGAACCTGGTCACGTTAGGTGCCCATAGAAACCTATTATGTTGGCATATCTCTATACTTAATTAATCTCTGGTACCGGAATCCGATTACTAATTACACTTAGTTATACTACTAATTAGGGCTGCACGATTATGGAAATAATCATAATCACGATTATTTTGGTCAAAATCATAATCACGATTATTAATCACGATTATTGATTTTTGCAGATTTTTTTCGAAAATTATAACAAGATGAAATATAGCCAAGAATGAATTACATACGGGATGAGCAAAATAAAATGAATTGTAATAATTATGTAAAGGCAATAGCATGAAACTTAAGTGGACAGATTTCTGGCCAGAAACACCAGCCTGTCTGTATGTTCTGTCTTCAAGGACGCTCTCAAAAGTAGGTCACTATTGCCATGATTAAATCACGATTAAAATCATCAGTTAGATTTCACTAATTTATCACGATCTTGATTATTTCTCGATTAATTGTGCAGCCCTACTTAGAACTAAATAATGGATACCCCTTGGTGAAATCTGCGTAAAATGTGCGTTACTCGCACTGTCAAGACTAGAACCCTTCACATTGAGAAGTGCCCTCTGTGTGCAGCCGAGAGCAGAGAGTGTGTGCTAGCCTTGCGTTCACCTCCGAGGTAAGTGGTCCAGAGTGCTTCCTGCCTGCCCTGACCGCCCTGCCTGCTCGTCCTGATGCGTACGATACGATGACATCACATTTGCAGAGGAAGAGCCGGCAAGTTTCCAAGTCTAAAAGGTTAATGCACCAAACATACAGGAGTTTCCTCCCCTGACACACCTCGACACAATAGAAAGAAACAAAAATAGATATATATTTACGTATCCTTTAACTTACTGTAAGGCAAAAAACGAAAAAGAAAACGAAACCTCTTTTCCATGTAACAGAAATATACAAAGTTATTATATTGGACACCAAAAATTGGGGAACTTTAAATGTGTTTTTTTTTCTCCAAAAAAAATTAATAAATAAACTATAGAACCATATATATATATAAAAAAACAGAAACGAACAGGGCTATCTGGATTAGTCTCTTCTGTTCCTCCAATGCATATTTCCAATATTGACTTCCACACGTCTGTCCTGAAGTCCAGCCTCCTGTGCAGACAGATGCAAAAGGTCATAAGACAACGAGGCCTTGAGAACAGCGTGAGCCTCCTCATGACTCCGGAGTGAAGGCTTCAATGAGTTTGTGAAAAAGGTTCTAGAAAAGTCTCGCGTCCCCAATAGCAAAGATAATGTTCTACTAGAACAGTGGTCTCCAATTATTTCCCCCAAGGGCCCAATTATGCAGCGCAACTGAGGCTGGTGGCGAAAAACAAATCGCCTGTCCGTATGGCCACAGATAGCACACATACTACATGTTGTCATTTGTTCCAACCTTATGGAAAAATGGCCAAATGTCTGTCGCGTGGGGGCCTATGTTTGGAAGACCACTGTACTTAGACGTTGGAGACGTTGTTTTGCGAAGTGTCTCTCGCCTGCCGGATGCCGTAAAGCCACTTGATGACGCGGGCGTTCCTCTCGATGACGGAGATGCTGTACGGCACTCTCTCGTTGGGCCTGGGTGGCCCTTCGTCCTCCTCTTCCTCCTCCTCGTACTCCTCCTCACCTCCTCTCCCTCCTCCGTGGCGTCCGTTGTGGTAGTCTCCACACTCGGAGCTCGGCGTGCTGACACTGCGGAGTTTAGACACGGAGATGATGTCCGATGCGGCGCGTGCGAACCGCTCCACTCCGCCCATCCCCTCCACCTCCTCGGGGTCCAGGCCGCAGTAGTTGAAGAAGCGCTCCAGGTCGGCGGTGGCCCGCGAGTAGCGGTCCGACAGGTCCGACTTGGAGCGGTGCAGCGAGGGGTGGTGGTGCGCGCCGTGCTTGCCGCCGTGCCGCGAGCCGCGCGAGCTGGTGGAGGAGATGCGGGTGACGGCGGGTGAGGCGGGTGGCATCATCACGACGGCGCCACCTACGGGGGAGGCGCGGAGCAGCAGCGGGCTGGCAGGAGGCTTGCCGACCTGGGAGGGGGCTGGAGGGTGGTGCTGCTGCTGGCTGGGGAGGGTGGCGGGCAGGGAGGCCGGGGATGGGGAAGGGCAGGAGGTGGAGTTGGAGGTACTGGTGGTGGTGGTGTTGGTGGTGGCAGTGGTGCCAGCGATGGGTGGTGGTGGGGGTGGAGGCAGCGACGGCGGGGCCTGGGGCTGGGCGATCTGCCGCGGCTTGCGGTGCGGATGGTGGTGGTGGGGGTGGGGGTTGGGGGGCGGCTGCAGAGGGATGCGGGGCGGCTTGCGGACCTCGGCGGCCTGGGGACGCACGTCCACCCGGCGCACCGTCACCGTGTTCGGGGAGCTGTAGGCTGTGGGCACGCGGGGCGCGCGGGCTGGAACAGGGGGCGGCCGGCGGTCCATATGGCCATTGAGGGGCGAGGAGGAAGGGGCGGTGATGATGGAGGATGGTAGAGGATGCTGCTGCTGCTGTTGCTGCTGCTGGGGCTCCAGAGGACAGGTGACCGTCCCCGGCCTCTTGCACCCCGACGAGGGGGACGGTGACGAGGCAGAGGGCGAGGGTGAGGAGGGCACGGGTGACGGCGAGGAGGACGGTGTCGTCACCATGGGCCCATCGCACACGTTAATCAGGTTATTCAGGATCTCCAGGTTCAGATGGGGGCCCCGTCGCGACCCGAAAATGCCCCCCTCCCCTCCTCCTCCTCCGTTCTCGGCGTCTGCGTGAGCCAGGGGTCGTCGCGGCACCTTGCGGGCGGGCGGCGTGCTGATGCGGCACTGCAGCATCATGCCGGGCGACATGAGCGGCTTGCGGATGATGGGCGGCTTGACGGGCTCCTGTCTGTTGAGCGCCACCTGCTGGCTCTTGACGTACTTGGCCTTGTCGGCCTCCAGGCGCTCCACGGCGCTCATCTTGCGCGTGCCGCCGCCGTTGTTGTTGTGGTTGGAGCCGAGCTCCAGGCATCCCGCCGGGCCGCGCCGGAAGTAGTCGGGCCCCTTGTTGAGGATGCGGAAGGGCATGCCCGAGGTGAAGGGGCTGGGGCCCCCGCCGCCCCCCAGGGGGCCCGAGGGACGCAGCGTCTCCACGGGCATGATGGGTAACTGGCAGTGGTTGAAGCACTGTGGGGACACAGGTGACAAGACAAAACAATACATTAGGAAAACACATTAGCCGTGGCCTAGTGGTAGGGTCAGCCGTGACCTAGTGGTTAGAGGGTTGGTCTTTTAATCTGGGGGTTGCAGGTTCGAATCCCCCCTGACCTCTCCCTACATCTCCATCCATGGCTGAAGTGCCCTTGAGCAAGGCACCTAACCCCACATTGCTCCAGGGACTGTAACCAATACCCTGACAAATAAATGTAAGTCGCTTTGAATAAAAAATGAAAGCGTCAGCTAAGTGAAATGTAATGTAATGTAATGAAAAGGGAAGTCACTTGCGCTCTAACCTTCTTGGTGCTCTCAAGTCCAGGACAGGTAGACAATGGAAAATAATCTGGTCCACTTCAGAAAGACTAGACCAGGGATGACTGGAGCACTCAGATACTTTTCAGTTATTTCTTATTATACCATACTTGTTACAAGTAGTCTGACTGTGAAGATGGCGTGCAGTCACTGCATCGAAATGTCAGTCTTAATGCTTGCACCACAATAAAATAACCAAAAAGTATCCGAGTGCACCAGTCATCCCTTGCTATGCCTAGTCTTTCTGAGGTGGACCAGTTTGCGTTCCAAGAAAACACATTATTTTCAAATTCAATTTCAATTTTAACCCCTTAAGATGAAATATCTCGTTTTCAAGGGGGGGGGGGCAACAATACAGTAGGGACACATAGGAGGCGAAGCGAGCCAAGCGAAGAGAGGCGAAATTCAACCGTCATCAGGTCGTCGCAGCGAATCAAATGGAATGGAACAGTTATGTTGTTGATTTGATTGGGCCGCGGCAGGCGAATTCGCTCCTCATTTGCACAACATTAAACTTTCTTTAATAATTTTGCTTCGCTTCGCTCCTGTTCACTTGCTTTCGTTTGCCTTCGCCTCTCTCATAGGAATGAATGGCGAAGTTGGCTTCGCTTGGCCAAATTCGCGTCTATGTGTCCCTACCGATACACAACTAAAATTGCCCCCCAGCCTCATTCCTCACCCACCACTATGTTTTCAGCAAGTAAGCATGTAAACAGATCAGATACACAGAATATTACATAATTACACTTGACCCTTCAATCAAAAGAAAATTGCTCTCATTCTTAGTCAGGGCATTGGTTACAGTCCCTGGAGTAATGTGGGGTTTGGTGCCTTAATGAGAGAAGCGCACACCGGTGAGCTCCCATTTAGTCCATTTTTTATTCTTGTGATGATTCGGGCTACCCTGAAGGTGGAACTGAATGAACTTCGTGTTTTGAGCCTGCACCCGACACATTTTTTTTGGATGTGCTTGAGATTGGACTTGGGGCCTTGCTCAAGGAGCACTTCAACCATGGATGGAGGTGTAGGGAGAGGTCAGGTGGGATTCGAACCTACAACCCTCAGATGGGAAGAGCAACTCCCTAACCACCAGGCCAAGTCAAGACAAGACAAGAGAGAGGAAATGCAGGGTGAACTAGGGGTTAATGACAGCAGCCTTTTCTATGTCTGCTACTAATGTCACTCAACAGCCAAAGAAGCTCTTTTGTCACAAACATCAACAAAGCTACAGCTCCTTTTCAAACCCACACAACATACCTCACTATTCAAACTTTTTGCTACAAACCCCCAAACAAATGTGCTTGCCCAACACACAGACACAGACACAGACACAGACACAGACACAGACACAGACACCACTCACTGTCCTCCATTAACTTGCTTACCGCTCCTAAAGGACTCCTCCTGCTGCTGCTGCGGCCGTCACTTCTTGTCTTTCTCTCCTTTCTCTCTGTGGTCTCCCCCTTTTCTTTCTCCCTCTCCCCTCTTTTCGTCGGGGCGTCCTTTATGCGGCCTCTCTGCGCGGCGGTAGCGGTGTCGGTGGTGTCGGCTCAGTGAATGGGGGCTTGTGGGCAGGGGTCAGCAGGGGTCGCATTCCACATCAGTCCGGCTGACTGACTTGCCTTGACTGACTGACTAGCGTAGCGGAGCCCCGGCACAGCACAGCACTGCAACAGCGTTTAGGTTTTGGGGGAGAGCAACGGAACTCAGGGCAAGGTCTCGGAGCAGAGGTGCGGGCAACAGGGCAACAGGGGGTGGGGGGGCGAGGGTTGAAATGAGGGGAGGGGAGGGGGGGCAGTGAGGGTGAGGGTGGCTCAGGGTGATGGTGCTGGTGGGAGAGTGGTGGGAGTAGTGAGAGCTGTTCAAGGCGATGCTCCAAACAACCACACAGCTCTCTCTCTCTCTATCGCTCTTCTCACCAACGAACGAACGAACGCTCACAGCGCAGAGCAGAGAGAGCCTCCTCGTTCAGCAGAACCGTTACTCTCTTCACACAGAGAGAGAGAGAGTGTGCAAAAGAGTGCCGA
>NC_085866.1:5853342-5855842 GCF_034702125.1 Engraulis encrasicolus
CAGCACACACATGTACATATGCACACACCCAGCACACACACAACACACATACAGTACACTAAGCCTAACACACATCTACAGCTAACACATAAACACAAATACCATACACACACATACAGTACTACACACACATGCACACATACAGTCTGTCACACATACACACATACAGTAAATACATGCAGTCTAACACACACACATACAGCTAACACATATAGTATACACATACAGATGACACACATGCACGCATACAGTACACACAACATACACACACATACAGTACACAAATGCACATGTAGCCTAACACTAAGCCTGTCACGATATACGATAAGTCAATAAATCGGACGATAACTTTTTACAAGAACGATCACTTTTCTGGCCCCGATAAGTAACGATAAGTTATTTGCGTGATGTTTTGTTTTCCCTCTCTCCCTTTCTCTACCATAGCCGTAAGACTACTAATGGCGCGTTATAGGCCAACGCAGCGCAATGACGCTTAAATGTTGGTGTAATTTTAAGTTTCAGTGCAGTTCTTGGTTGGAAAAAAGTGCATTGATCTGGCTACTTGCGTCTTTGAAATAGAACGCTGGTGTTCCCGCGCGTCGCTTATAAGCCTCGACAAAGAATCAGCGCTAGAGACTAGGAGCGCAATATTCTTCCAGTCTCAAGCCTCGGCCAGATGACACCGCAACGCGGGTTTTTTTGAATCCGAGTTGCAATAAAGTTGCAACCATACAGCATGTTTCAGTAAAAGATCATGTCCTAATGACAACGACAGGCTTGCTTCAGAATACACATTTCTTTATGTGAAGTTGTTGAGAACAAAAGTATTCGCTAATGGCCGTGATCGCCCACTCTTATCATGCAAATGACCTGTCATGCAGGGAGTCCACCAGTCTCTGACAGTGCCAGAAAGTTTCACATTTTTTTTAACAGACCCAGCGAATTTTGTTTTCGATCTACAGACATATGCCATGGCTTGTTTAAAAGCTGAAGATCTTAGCTTTTTATTACTAAAAACGATACATGTCTAGCCTCTCCCATTCCGAAGTTATGTCCATTTTAAGCGACGGATAGTTTAACAAAAAATAGCGTCATTTCCCCCCTTTGTAAAAAGCGAAAGACGGTTTTATTATGCGCTTTACTCTCCGCAAGCGCGTACATAGCAGGTTCAGAATATCAGAATGTGCAAGCTGCATAATTGAACATTACTATATGCCACAGAGACAAGTTAGATACAACAACAGACTGTAGGCTACTGAATCATGCTGCATAGCACCATGCTTCGTGAGTTGCTCTTACAAGAATAAGCATGCATGCTGCAACTTCTGGAATATTTTGGAAGACATTAGAACAATCACCAGGGAGTTTACAGTCTACATAACTGGTTGGCCCTCACGAAGTTGTAAGTCTGATGTATTTACTCCTTTCATTAGTTAAGTATGATGTTTTGTATGCAGGAGTAGCATGTCAAGTTACTAAAGGAATTTCTTATCCCAACATGTGTACTAGCATTTGCTGCTAGCCGACTTATTTTCAAAACCAGCATCGCATAGTTGTTATTTTTCATTATGCTGAAGTGAGTGCTACGTGGAAAAATAGGCTACCAGCTTTGCGCATGTGGCACCTTGTGGAGTGACTAGAGTAGCGAATCATTGCCATTTAGGCATCTGTTGATTGTGTTCTACACTTTATGCTGCTTTTTTTTAATTTGAGAAGTTTAAACTAAGGTGTTGAATACCAATACCGGGCAGGTTCTCCCTCCTCTGGAGGCTGCTGCGTGCTCACCGCTTCTCCTTCTCTTTCTGCCCATTACGCCTGTTTCAACTAGTGACATATACATAATATGCATTGCTGATAACTGTTTGGGTGCGCAGTTAAAAGATAATATGAAGCTTTGCTTCGTGTTAGTCAGGGTTTTTTTTTTTAAGATTTTGAACACGAGTGACCCACACTGGGCAGTTTGAAACGTAAAATATTGACCGTGGTAGAAATGAAAGAGTCTCCACAGTCCACACAAACAGTTGTCTGATGATGCCATTGTGCATGGAATTAATGTTGTGCGCAAAGCTAGTGATCACTGTGAAGATACCTCACTGTTTTTGGCCATGTGGCTGTGACGCAGATGTAAACAAATCCGTTTCGCCTGTAACAATGGCAACGCAAAGGCCTGCGTTACTCGATTTTCGCACTCTGGAACCCATTATTCAAAAAACTCGTTTTGTGCCACGTTTCTGGTGGGTTTCATATGGTTAACCCAGGGGAACGTTGTCACTGGCATAGAAAATCGTTCACATGTAGCTGGCCCCTCAGTCAGCGCATCTGCAACGTTCCTCAGAAAGGGGAATGAACAGCTCCAACACGGAGGCTCCAACACGGAGGCAAATGTTCATTTTGAAACATCCGCAGCAACCCAATATCCACGACGAAGGCGTGTTTGTGCAAACATGAAATAGTGGAGCCGTCGTGACAAACTTGCTCTGAGGCTGTTATTTTAAACCTC